>NC_048546.1:456423-758978 GCF_902806685.2 Maniola hyperantus | reverse complement strand
TAGTACCACATTTCTCAATACTCCATTATAATTAAATTCATACAAGTATGAACATGTACGAACAAGTTTAATCATGTCCGAACATGTTTGGATTCCCCAGTCAGCAGAGTTGAGTTCGTGGCAGCGGCGGGTCGCGGAACTGAACAATAAGGTCACAGAGCTAGAAGAGAGGCTGGGCAAGGGGGAGAAGGAACTTGTTAAGAAACAGGAAGAGTGCGCCAAGTTACAGCGAGACTTGAGGGAAAACGTCGCGCAAAAGGAAGACCAGGTTCGTATTACAGGTATTTTGTACGGTAGTTGTGATTATCGCATTGCTACAATCCTACAATCTTACTGCAAAAATGCATTTTAACCAATAATGAAAGAGAGACACCTAATCAAACTGAGGAGCTGAGAGTGAACACTGTGTACAAGCAAGGTATAGTACGCGGCCGAAAGTAATGTACATCGACCTCTAGAAGTAGATAGCAGATTTCTAGAGCATAGTCCCTGTCGTTGAGACCGACAAAACGTCATATAGGAATGAGTGACAGAGACAACGCTCTACAAAGCCGAAATGTCATTCCAAAGGCCGATGTACATTAGTTTAGGACGCGTACTGTAGATCGGGTGCCCTGCATTAAGACCACCTTACCAAGAGGGTGACGGGAACTGGTTGGATGGGCAGAAAAGTGGGGTAGCACTCTTTCGAAGCTTAAAATAACGTTTGTTGTAAACATGCTTCGTGGTAGGATTCTATCCAGAATCCGCTTGACTAGTGACTACACTCCAGTCGTAACCAGCCGTAAAGCATCCCATGTGTTCCGGTTGCGAGCTGGACAGCCAGTTCTCCCACCTCCCACAGACATTCGAGAGGATGGGAAGGCCAGCCCCTCGGTTGCTGTTGCTACATCATTCGTCAAATTCTTGTAAAGCCGGCAAGGCATTAACGGTTCCTCTGGTGCTGCAAATGTTCATGGACGGCGGTAATCACTTAACAACAGGTGACCTGCCTGCTCGTTTGCTCGCTATTTTAATTTTAAAAAAGAACACTGTTTTCTGGTGGGAAGCTTCGGCAGTGGCTATTTACCACCCTACCGGCAAAGCCGTGCCGCCAAGCGATTTAGCGCTCCGGTATTATGGCGTATAGAAACCAAAGGGGTGCGGGTTTAATAAAAACTGCCATACCCCTTCCAGGTTAGCCCGCTTCCATGTTAGGCTGCATCGTCACTTACCACCAGGTGAGATTGCAGTCAAGGGCTAACTTGTATTATTATTATTATTATTTTTAATAGACTAAGCCGCTTTCTCTGATGCGTCTATATCAGAAGTGCTTCGAGTCTTCCAAATGTTTGTCCAATCTATTCTTGAACTGGTTAACAGAACTTGACATAACCATATCCTTAGGCAATTTATTCCATATGTGAACAACTCTGTTGGTCAGAAAGTGTTTTAATGGATTTGACGATGGCAATTGATCTAGATCTAAAAAAATGGTATCTAGATTAAAAAAAAATTGTTTCAGGAGGAAAGGATAACAACCCTGGAAAAGAGGTACCTCAACGCTCAGAGAGAGTCCACGTCGCTGCACGACCTCAACGAGAAGTTGGAGCAAGAGCTGCAACACAAGCAGGCGCAACTCAAGGTAACCTAGCGTTCTGTATCTACAACAATAAGAGTTTAACTGTCATACTCAGAGTCGCTTAATCGTTACTTAAGTTTAATTAAAACGAGACAGAGCTATATCTCTCACATAAATCTGTCTCGTTTTAACTCAATCTTAAGTAACGATTAGCGACTCTGAGTACGGCAGTTAGTCTCGTAAAATCCTGTAGGTAGATTCAGAATCGGCTTATTACTGTAATTATACTCTTACCATACAACGGAAAGTTAGTATAAGCCTCTCTCTGTTGCGTAATCCCCACAAATCAAATCAAATCAAATATTTTATTCAAAGTAAGTAGACATGATAGTTCACACAGAGCTAATATGGCGAGTGAGATCTCAAAATTTATGCATTTTACTTTGTTTACTTTGGCATAAGGCGCGCGACGAACCTAGGCGTTTTGTTTTCAGAATACCAATTTCTAAGATCTCTCAAAGTAATAACTAAGCTAAGTTTAGTTATAGTGCCCGGCAAACAACTTGGAGTGGGAGAAAGTTGGCGAATCCAGGAAGTGAAAGTCGACGTTTCAACCAATCGCGTACACTCGCGTCGGCTGATCAACCAATCGCGTGCACTCACCATTCGCCAGCCTATCGCATCAATACTCAACTTGTTTGCCGGGCAAAAGACTCGCTTCCGGTCCACTCCGCCTGTTTGCGCTGGCCGTTAGAGTAGCCGCAACTCATGCACACAGCACATTACCCATCCCGCCGTCATCCTTGCAGCTGCAGGAAGAGAAGATCGCGGCCATCGAGGAGAAGCTGGAGCTGTCGGCGCAGAAGCTCGCGCAGATGTGCTCGCTGCCCGAGATGGAGGAGCAGCTCAAGGCCAGGATGGAGGCGCTCAGCCAGGTGAGTCCAGCTCGCGGCACCGCAGTTGAACTAGAGGCATTAGGTTCTTCCACGCGCAAAGCAATGCAGCCTGTACCATAAAAATATACAATGAACGGCTCAACTCAAGTTTTACCGCAATATGATCTTGGACTCTAGTAATAAAATATATGATTTTTGTATAGTGGTAGTTTTATGAGGCTAGAACTCATTATTAAAGAGATTTAAAAAAAGTCAAGATTTTTTTAAAATTATTCTCTTTAATAATGAATTCTAGCCGCATAAACTACCACTATACAAAAATCACACTATTTTACGACTATAGTCCAAGAACATATTAAAAATATCAGTTGCTTTAACGGTGAAGGAAAATATAACGAAGAAACTTACATGCCTGATGGTTTTCAGCATGATGCGCTATGTGGTATGCGGTTGCTGGTTAAACTGGTTTTATTTTGGTCGCCCTGTGTGACAATGGGCTTGCTTGAGTTAGAAGGTTTGGGTGTCGAAATGCGGGTCAATTCTATACTTCGAAAGTTTAAAACATGGGTGCAAAGTTGCTGTCTGTCAGTGGTCTATAGGACATTTCGGAATGTGGGTCCAAGAATTTTTAAATCTAGTTCCTCCCTCGCCTTTCTACCATTAGAGTTCCATACATCAACATACGAAACGTTTTTCTCCCCCTCTGAAAGCAAATCGTATCGAATTCGCATCGCTAGAATATGGAATGCTCTTTCAGCTTCTGTTTCCCCTCCACTTGTAACATAAGTACCTTCAAATGAAAAGTGAATAAGTTTTCTGCAAATAAACCAAGTCAATTTCAAACAGACGATGGTGTCTCAGTTCAACTTTTGTGGTGCGAATAGAAATTGCCAATTATGTTGACTTAATTGTTCTTGATTTTAATATTTCAGTTTTTTCTAACTATAGTCCGCAACAGGTTGAGATGGCAATCGGGATATGAGGCGGGAGCTATCAGCTAACCCGTTGCAGACGCAAGCGGGTGACGTGCGGGTGTGCGGGGCGTTCCCTCCCCGATCGCCATTTCGACCTGTCGTGTACCATACATAGTTGGCAATTGCTTAAACTAGAATATGAGTAGAATCAGAGTTGGTTTAGACTCACGTCCATTCCTCATGCGCTTTGTCGTAGGTAGGACCTACCCCTTGGCGGATAATGGATGTAGTTAGATGAATAATAACTTATGTGATCAGAGTTCGTAGTGAAATTTAAATTGTTGTGGACCACCGTCTCTTATATAAGGACTTCCACACACCATGGCGGAAATGCGCCGCCGCCATCCAGCAGCTCCCTGCCACTCGTTTGATGTCATCTGTCCATCTAGTGCGGGCTTTGCAACGCTGCGCTTTCCGGTGCGAGGTCGCTATTCGAGCACTAACCCAAAATCTATCGGTTTTTCGATTTAATTGCCCTACTCATAGACACTTCAGCTTGGCCACCCGCTGAGCTTTATCGGTTACTTTGGTTATCCAACGGACCTCCCTCATTTCGGAGATCCGTAGAAGAACTAGAGTAACCGACATAGCTCAACGGGTTGCGAAGCTGAAGTGGCAATGGGCAGGGCACATAGTTCGTAAAACCGATAGATGTTGGGGTCTCAAGGTCTTGGAATGGCGACCTCGCACCGGAAGACGCAGCGTTGGAAGACCTCCCACTAGGTGGACGGACGACATCAGACGGGTCGTAGGGAGCCGCTGGATTTAGGTGGCGCAAGACCGTGGCGTATGGAAGTCCCTACAAGAGACCTATGTCCAGCGGTGAACGTCGATCGGTTGATAATGATGATTATTGTCCTGTACAAAAATTTATCATACAATGCTTGCCTTTACGAGTTTTTCAAAATTTTGATGTTCTTTCCGTGTTTGCAGGCCCAAGAGCGACATGGCTCAGCGGAGGACAGGATACAGAGGCTGGAGGCCAGCGTGGAAGAGAAGAACGCGGAGCTGATGCGGCTCAACCAGCGGCTGCGGATGAACGAGGAGCACAACACGCGGCTGTCCGCCACCGTGGACAAGCTGCTATCTGAGTCCAATGACAGGTGGGGGTTCGATTATTGATCTCAGATTTCAGGTTTATGAAATGTTCTCAGAAGGAAAGAGAATTTATGAATGAAAATGAAAATGAAATGAAAATGAAAATGAAAATGAAAATGAAATGAAAATCTTTTTTATTCGTATAAACTTTTACAAGTGCTTACGAATAGTCGGATGCATCTACCACTGGTTCGGAATGCCTTTCCTGCCGAGAAGAACCAGCAAGAAACTCGGCGGTTGCTCCTTTCAAATATTTGATATAGGTACAAATTATACCATGTATAAAATAGTATTTGCAGTCTTGTGCGTTGCTGAAACGAGCTGCAGGTCAAATCCACGCTCTTTTATCATTAGATAATCTTCAATTGTGTAATATGCTTTTTTCAGGGAGCATATTTTTAATAGATTTTTTAAACTTGTGCAAAGGTAAGTCCAAAATAGTTTGCGGGATTTTATTATAAAGGTAATACCCATACCCACAAATGACTTTGGACTTTCCTGAGGCGGAAGGCAGGAGCTGCAAGTTTGTCTTTGTTTCTAGTTAGCCTATTGTGTAGATCACCAATTTTCTTGTAACTAAGAATATTTTGTCTTACAAAAATTATGTTATTATAAATATATTGAGAGGCTACAGTAAGGATTATCTATTTCCTTAAATTTCTCTCGAAGGGAATCGCGTGGTCTTAAGTTATAAATTGCGCGTAATGCCCTTTTTTGTAATACAAAAATTCTCCCAATATCTGCCGCTTTACCCCATATTAAGATTCCATAAGACATAACTACCCAAGACTATGGTCAAGACTATGGTGTACAAGACTATGGTGGTGTGGAATGCCCTACTGGTGGCTGTGGTGCCTGCAAAGTGCAAACTACGACTTTAATACCTTCAAGGCAAGAGTGAATAGCCTCTTTTAGACAAGCGCATTCCAACCTAGACCTTATCATTGCCCTTTGTTGGGCTTATGCTTACGCCCGCGACTTCGTACGCGTGGGTTAATTTTTTTTTAATCCCGTGAGTTCTTTTCTAGGTCACAAAACATAGTGAACTGTATGTATTAGAATAAACTAAGGATAGTTTTTGGACTGTAAATTAGATTTAGAAATTAATTATGAGTAGAAGTTTAAGCTAGAATAATATTACTTACTAGCTTATGCTCGCGACTTCGTCCGCGTGGACTACACAAATTTCAAACCGCTATTTCACCCCCTTAGGGGTTGAACTTTCAAAAGTCCTTTCTTAGCGGATGCCTACGTCATAATAGCTATCTGCATGCCAAATTTCAGCCCGATCCATCCAGTAGTTTGAGCTGTGCGTTGATAAGATCAGTCAGTCAGGTCAGTCAGTCAGTCACCTTTTCCTTTTATATTTAGATTAGCCCACAGGCTAGATGATAGTAGCAATAAAGCTGCCATTTTATAATGGTGCTTTTGGTAGAAAAAAAAACCCCCATGGGAACTCTTTGATTTTCCGGGATAAAAGTTGCCTATGCCGGGATGCAGCTATCTCTGTACCAAATTTCGTCAAAATCGGTTGAACAGATGGGCCGTGAAAGGCTAGCAGACAGACCATACACACTTGCGCATTTATAATATTAGTATGGATGATTGTTGCCAAGCATCACAATAAAATAAAATAAATTATACTAAGTGATTTGAATTACTTTTTCAAATAATGATAGGGTTAAATGAAATGACTGATTGATTGTTGTTTTCAGGTTACAAGTGCACTTAAAAGAAAGAATGCACTCGCTGGACGAGAAGAACGCGCTGACGCAAGAGTTGGAGAAGACGAGGAAGTACGCGGATGAGCTGCTCTCTGAGAAGGCGAGATACTGAAGGAGCTGGCTAAGTGGAGATGGAGACTGAACAGGTATCGTCTCTTTTCTTCTGGCTCCGTTTCTACACTTAGCTCCATTTGCATGATGGGCGCATGTGAGCCCTGAAGCTGTGATAGCCTAGTGGTTGGACGTCCGCCCCCTAATCGGACGTCGGGGGTTCGATCCCAGGCACGCACCTCTGACTTATCGGTACCCTTCTCACTCGTAGAAGTTCTCTATGGTGAGCTAGCGAGGAAAACGTCTGTCCCACCATGATGTTTTAGTCCTGATGGATGACACACGTTTCCGAGTTGCACCTAGCCTGGAGTCTGTTTTAGGTGGAGTAAACGAGAATGAGCGACTAAAATGTAATAAGTTTTTTTTTTTTTTTTAAAGAATATTAGCCATGTTAAATGACTAATATTCCCCTTTCCTCTCCAACTAAGCGTCAAGCTTGTGCTAGGAGTAGGTACGACAATAGTGCAACGGGCGGGGTTTGAACCGTCGACCATTCGGTTTCAGTCCACTCCTTTACCCGTTGAGCTATTGAGGCTCGAATAAATAAACGTGTTGTTTGTGTTTCCCAGCTGAAGCGTCAAATGCTGCAAGCGGAAATAGCATTCAACATTCAACAAACGGACGCGCTCACTCGCTCGCTGTCGCCCGCCGCCCCGCAGCCGCCGCACGCGCCGCCCGGCTCGCTCTTCCAACCTAAGGTAGCCATTTGTATACTCTATCCACTCGGAGAAGTTACTATACATCTCTCTCTGTTACGTTATCCCCACAGAGAATTCAACCTCAAGAGTACGCATATACAAGGTTTTGCATGAAAACTAAATCGTAAAAAGTTGGTGGGCGACAGAGGAGAATGCTTTGTTGTAATTGGTAGACTCAAAAGTCACGTAATCAAGACAATGTTGCGGAATGAGGGTACCGAACGGTCTTTTTTTTTAAAATATATATTCATTATAGGTATACACTTGACCACAATCACACCTGATGGGAAGTGATGATGTGGCCTAAGATGGGACGCGTTTACCTAGAAGATGCCTATTCACTCTTGTTTTAAAGATACCCGGGTTGTAATTGGTAGGAAACACATATCGCGGAAGAGTATTCCAAACCTTAGCCTATGAGGAATGATGACGCAAAACGTTTCGTGCTCTGGTGCTGCAAATGTTCATGGGCGGCGGTAATCACTTAACATCAGGTGACCCGCCTGCTCGCTTGTTCGCTATATTTATATAAAAAAAAAAAAAAAAGTTGGTGGGCGACAGAGGAAAATGGTTTGTTGTGATTGGTGGACTCAAAAGTCACGTAATCAAGACGATGTGCGGAATGAGGGTACCGAACGGACTTTTATGCTAAGCAACTGCCTAAGCTTGACGATCGGGGGTGTCCGGCTATCAGGCAAACGAGCAGACGTGTCACCTGATGTTAAGTGATTACCGCCGCCCGTGAACATTTGCAGCACCAGAGGAACCTCCAATGCTGCTGTCTTTTTAACGTATTGTGTATATTGTGTGGTTGCAGTTGGACGGCTCGTGGGAGAAGCTGCAGCAAGCTCACCACCTCGCGAGCGTGCAGCAGGCCTTCGACGTCTCCAGTGATGCTGAGGTAATATTATTGTGTATATGTGTGGTTGCAGTTGGACGGCTCGTGGGAGAAGCTGCAGCAAGCTCACCACCTCGCGAGCGTGCAGCAGGCCTTCGACGTCTCCAGTGATGCTGAGGTAATATTATTGTGTATATTGTGTGGTTGCAGTTGGACGGCTCGTGGGAGAAGCTGCAGCAAGCTCACCACGCTCGCGAGCGTGCAGCAGGCCTTCGACGTCTCCAGTGATGCTGAGGTAATATTATTGTGTATATTGTGTGGTTGCAGTTGGACGGCTCGTGGGAGAAGCTGCAGCAAGCTCACCACCTCGCGAGCGTGCAGCAGGCCTTCGACGTCTCCAGTGATGCTGAGGTAATATTATTGTGTATATTGTGTGGTTGCGTTGGACGGCTCGTGGGAGAAGCTGCAGCACGCTCACCACCCTCGCGAGCGTGCAGCAGGCCTTCGACGTCTCCAGTGATGCTGAGGTAATATTATTGTGTATATTGTGTGGTTGCAGTTGGACGGCTCGTGGGAGAAGCTGCAGCAAGCTCACCACCTCGCGAGCGTGCAGCAGGCCTTCGACGTCTCCAGTGATGCTGAGCTAATATTATTGGATATTTGCCTACTTTTGAATTTGATAAATATTATTACTTTATTATAAACTAGGATAAAAATAATGACGTACGCTGAAAATATATTATAATCCAGCAAAGATTTACAAAGTTACAGGCATTTTAATTTTGGAGTGGGATGGTCTTCTATCCCTTTCTCGCAAAACGAAAATTTGTATGAAACCGCACGAAGGTACTATGGCATTAGTCACAATGACGTCATAATTCTATATCGCTATCTCTGTCTTATCAGAAATATTTAAATGCATGTAACTTTTCTGTTATTTGATCGATTTAATTAGTTTATTCAGTTTACATCATCATTTTTATTCTAGTCTATATATATAAAAGGAAAAGGTGACTGACTGACTGACTGACTACTGACTGACTGATCTATCAACGCACAGCTCAACTACTGGACCGATCGGCTGAAATTTGGCATGCAGATAGCTATTGTGACGTAGGCATCCGCTAAGAAAGGATTTTAGAAATTCAACTCCTAAGGGGGTGAAGTAGGGGTTTGAAATTTGTGTAGTCCACGCGGACGAAGTCGCGAGCATAAGCTAGTTTATTATAAACTAGGATAAAAATAATGACGTACGCTGAAAAATATTAAAATCCAACAACGATTTACAAAGTTACAGGCATTGAGTGGGATGGTCTTCTATCCCTTTCTCGCAAAACGAAAATTTGTATGAAACCACACGAAGGTACTATGGCATTAGTCACAATGACGTCATAATGCTATATCGCTATCTCTGTCTAATCAGAAATATTTAAATGCTTATAACTTTTGTTATTTGATCAATTTAATTAGTTTTTTCAGTTTACATCATTATTTTTATTCTAGTCTATATATATAAAAGGAAAAGGTGCTGACTGACTGACTGAGCTGACTGACTGACTGACTGACTGACTGACTGACTGACTGACTGTACTGACTGACTGACTGACTGACTGACTGACTAACCTGACTGGACTGATCTATCAACGCACAGCTCAAACTACTGGACGGGATCGGGCTGAAATTTGGCATGCAGATAGCTATTATGACGTAGGCATCCGCTAAGAAAGGATTTTTGGGAAAATTCAACTCCTAAGGGGGTGAAATAGGGGTTTGAAATTTTGTAGTCCACGCGGATGAAGTCGCGAGCATAAGCTAGTTTATAATAAAGTAATAAAATAATTGAAGTCAAATACCCAATTATAGTTGTTGCATTTCACGAAGGTCACTGACTCATGCTTGTGTGTAAGTCGTATCGGTATACGTAAGGTACTCTAAATGTGTGCGTCGGACAGCGTTTGCTCGCGACTGATTGGTCCGACATGCACGCACACTTACGCAATGACCGTGTAAACGACGTTACCACAAGTACACTCGCCTTCGTGAATTGCAAGAACTGTATCATCATAATGATGGTTATTAATATTAATATCATTTTGTACGATGTCCGACTCGCACTTGACCGGTTTTTATTTGTTTCTAGAATGATGAATCGGACGGCGCGGAAGGTGGACACACAGACGCGGCGGCCTTGGCATTGATGTTACAAGAACAATTAGATGCTATTAATACGGAAATACGGCTCATACAAGAGGAGAAGCAGAGTACCGAAGCAAGAGCTGAGGAGCTGGAGTCCAGAGTGAGTATTGTGAGTCCATCTTCTTTTTCTTTGTAGAGAATTAATTGTATGAGAATGAGAGAGAGCGCTGATGTTACTAAGGCTACTAGAGCGATTAACGAAAATACGTCTCATACAAGAGGAGAAGCAGAGTACCGAGGCAAGAGCTGAGGAGCTTGGAGTCCAGAGTGAGTATTGTGAATCCATCTTCTACTTCTTTGTAGAGAGTTGTATGAGAATGAGAGAGAGCGCTAATGTTACTTAGGCTACTAGAGCGATTAACGGAAATACGTCTCATACAAGAGGAGAAGCAGAGTACCGAAGCAAGAGCTGAGGAGCTGGAGTCCAGAGTGAGTATTGTGAGTCCATCTTCTTTTCTTTGTAGAGAATTAATTGTATGAGAATGAGAGAGAGCGCTGATGTACTAAGGCTACTAGAGCGTTAACGGAAATACGTCTCATACAAGAGGAGAAGCAGAGTACCGAGGCAAGAGCTGAGGAGCTTGGAGTCCAGAGTGGAGTATTGTGAATCCATCTTCTACTTCTTTGTAGAGAGTTGTAGAGAATGAGGAGAGAGCGCTAATGTTACTAAGGCTACTAGAGCGATTAACGGAAATACGTCTCATACAAGAGGAGAAGCAGAGTACCGAGGCAAGAGCTGAGGAGCTTGGAGTCCAGAGTGAGTATTGTGAGTCCATCTTCTACTTCTTTGTAGAGAGTTGTATGAGAATGAGAGAGAGCGCTAATGTTACTAAGGCTACTAGAGCGATTAACGGAAATACGTCTCATACAAGAGGAGAAGCAGAGTACCGAGGCAAGAGCTGAGGAGCTGGAGTCCAGAGTGAGTATTGTGAGTCCATCTTCTACTTCTTTGTAGAGAGTTGTATGAGAATGAGAGAGAGCGCTAATGTTACTAAGGCTACTAGAGCGATTAACGGAAATACGTCTCATACAAGAGGAGAAGCAGGAGTACCGAGGGCAAGAGCTGAGGAGCTGGAGTCCAGAGTGAGTATTGTGAGTCCATCTACTTTTTCTTTGTAGAGAATTAATTGTATGAGAATGAGAGAGAGCGCTGATGTTACTAAGGCTATTTGAGTAATTAACAGAAATACGGTTCATACAAGAGAGTACAGCGTGACGTCAATAATTATTTATGTTAAAAATAACGAAAAATCGAAATTATTTTTTAATTATTCTCTTTAATAATGAATTCTAGCCCCCTAAACTACCGCTATACAAAACATTACATCATTTTACTGCTACATTCCAAGACCCTATTGCGGCGCTTTGCCTTTATACAAACCGAAAGGTCACCGGTTCAAACCCCACCCGTTGCACTATTGTCGTGCCTACTCCTAGCACAAGCTTTACGCTTAATTGGAGGGGAAATGGGAATATTAGTCATGATAAACTTGGCTAATATTATTAAAAAAAAAACTGGCCAAGTGCGAGTCAGGCTCGAACAATGAGGGTTCCGTACTACAGTCGTATTTTTTCGACATTTTGCACGATAATTCAAAAACTATGATGCATGAAAATAAATAAAAATCTGTTTTAGAACGTACAGGTGAAGACCTTTCATATGATACCCCACTTGATATAGTCACTCACTTCGAAAGTTGAAAAAACTAATTATTAGTTCATGACCACAATTTAATTTTTTTTTGTGTGATCTAACCCTAAATTCGCGGTTTTCAGACTTTTCCCCAAATGTCAGCTATAAGATCTACCTACCTGCCAAGTGCCAAATTTCATGATTCTAGGTCAACGGGAAGTACCCTGTAGGTTTCTTGACAGACAGACAGACAACAAAGTGATCCTATAAGGGTTCCGTTTTTCCTTTTGAGGTACGGAACCCTAAAAATAGAGTTGTCAGACTCGGGACTACCCTCCACCTCCCATGGCCCCACCAACCTCTCGGTTATATGGGCCAAATCGCGGGAGGGCGCCCGTTCGGTACTTGCTCTTGGCATTTTCCCGGGGCGCCTTCTTGACTCCCTACAAATTATTTTGTCTCTTCCTTGTCCCTTATGCTCAGTCTCCCCCCTTGGGACGTCAGTTGTCAGACGTAATGTACCCGTATTTGATCGCATCAGGTGGGCAGCTACGAGCATATGAACGTGGTTTCACGACGCGGCGAGTCCCCGCCGCCTGCCGCCTCACCCTCCCGCCCGAACCACCATAAATACCATACCGTGAGTATCTTCTCTACAAAATAGTCGATTATTGAACATGGGAGTAATGTAATGTCTTACGTCACGAGCGCCGGGATAAATCCCAAACGTAACGAGGGATTCCTGAGAATCCTGAGTGAAGCGCGGGGTTTAGGGGCGCACAAGACTAAGACAGTATTACCCCCAAGTTCAATATTCTACTTTACACTCTTCGCGAGACAATAAAATCAAAATCGTCGTATGCTTGAATAGGTACCTACCTATCTGTCTTTAGAAGTTTCAGTTCAAGCATGAGCGCAGCGAACGTTTGTTTTTTGGTTTGATTTTACAGAATAGGTGTTACATTATAAGATTTCTGGAATATGGAAATTCAAAAGTACCTCTTAATTGATAAGACGCGAGCAAAGTATCGAGGTTATAGTATAAGGTTATCTATCGGTAGCGGTAAAAAAGATTCGCCAGTTGACAGACATAGAAACTGCGAGACTAATATATTTTAGTTACTTTCACAGCATTATGTCATATGGTATATTATTATGGGGTAATGCTGCTGATATTAATTCTATTTTTGTGCTGCAGAAAAGGGCTGTTCGAGCCATATACAGTATGGGGCCACGAGAGTCGCTGAGAACTAAATTTAGGGAAGTTAAAATTATGACAGTGCATAATCAATATATTTTTGAAAATTTACTGTACGTACATAAAAACATAAATAAATTAAAAAAAAAGTGACTGTCATAATATAAATACTAGAAATAAAAATAAACTTGTAATTCCCGCCTCTAGGCTCAGTAAAGTTAGCAATTCATTTGCTCGTAATTCCATACGTTTCTATAATAAGCTTCCAGAAGACATATTGGAGATGTCTCTCAACAAGTTCAAAGTTTTCATAAAACGTAAACTAATTGAAAAATCCTATTACAATGTAAAGGATTATTTAAATGATAAGCAAGCTTGGGAATGAGTTGCTTAATCGACTTTGTGATAGTTTTAATAAGTTTCAATAATTTTGTAAAGTGGTGATAATAAAAAGAATACCTGGCTGAGTTTGTTGTGGGCTCTTCTCAGACCTGGGCGCGTTTGGAACCCTCGTAGCTTTAGTTTTAAGTTTGCGTTATAATTATCACCACTATATCTTACAAATCTAACACTATACCAGACAATCAATAAGAGACTTTGACTTTATCTCAACCCCGGTCACAGCTGAAAATCTGCGGCCTGCATTTTATGCGTGTTGACGCATATGATGCAAGACACGCTAAGCTGTACACCGGTTTGGGGTGTCACAGATGATAACGTTACTTTTGTATGGTTTGTTTTTATCTGTATCACCAACAACAGATACAGTGCGACAAGGCTCTCTTGGCACTTGAATGACATTGACAGGGGGGCGCTGTTGGAGAACAAAGGCTTAGAATATTCAAACAAGAACAAAGGGGAAACTTGACGGCAACGTTAGTTCCGATTTCCGCCACGCGCCAAGATAACCTTGTCGCACTGTAAATGCATTTTCTTTTTTCCTTTCAAATTGAGCGTTCTTGTACAATTTTGAGCAAGGGAGGCGCATTTTGAAGTACGTTTCGGCGCTCTCCTTACAACCGCTCGTACCACCGTCGTCACACTGTAGCTGTAATCTTATCCAGCGACTGTCAAATGTTATTAATAATAATAACAATCGTCATATCTGCGAATGGGTTGATCCCAGTCAGCCTCGCTCAACATCTGAGGCGACTGGGTTTCCGTGGCAGTTCGCTCGCAGCCAGGATGCAAAAAGCGGTCTTGTTGGACTCGGCTAGGATGGTCCGCCGATTTCTTCACCTGTCGCCCTGACCCCCGGCCGTTTGGTCTCCCCTGCCGGGGTGTAATCCTCCGCCCGGTACAAATATGTATGTATGTAATGTTTATGTAGGTTTATTTATTTTTATGTATGTAAGTATATTATAACTCTTTTGGCTTTTATATGTATCTATTTTGTACGCGGGCGTGAGAGTAGATGTATATCCATAATAATAATAATAAAAAAAAAATTTATTTAAGAAAAAATATTTACAGGTTACACAAATTCAGGTATAATCATAAACTCGAAGCTTGAGTTTTTCCGTATACCGTATTGTTGAGATCACAGGCAATTTACCTAAGTACCGTTCCGTTCCACTCTCAATCGCTTAAACATAGAGTATGATAGGTGTTTCCAATCACCCCTGTTTATTTACCTGGTTACCTGTATGTTGACTTGTGTCGGTGGCTGCGCAGGCGCCGGCGTCCATGTCGCCCGCGCACCATTACCGCGCCGCGCCCGCCTCAGAGAGCCTGCCGTCCAGCCAGGTCGGTCCTGCCCCTAGTCCCACACCCGCACTGCTAAATCTTTGCAGCCTTTGCAACCCCACTATCCCATACAAAGTATTGTCATGTAATGCTACTATTTTGCAGCTTACTCAAAAGATTATGCTTGTGCAACCCTGATATGCTAACAGCTAGGCAATTCCACCTGTATAACAATATTTAGTGGTATTTATCTGTTCTCGAAGTCCCGTCCCTTTTGCGTTTTGAGTAGCTACTCTAAAGAAAGATATGACCATTTAGTAAACGCTTTGTAACATAACTAAAAAACCTCAAGATCTAACCATTCATTCCCAATCTAATCGTTCTGACAAGACAACAAGGTTGTTAAGAACCTATGTAAATACCTACCTATATTTGTATATGGATAAAATAAATTCAATTCAATTCAATAATCCTTAATCGGTTTGCAATTGTCAGTCTGGCCGTGTCACGAAAAAGTTTCTGCAACACAATTGTACCCCTTATATAAAAGTTAATATCAATGTAATTGAATTCACTACTCAAACAATCGTGTATGGATAGTATGGATTTCTTTGCACAATTTACCCCTTTTACCCTTAGCCTAAAAACAACCTAAGCAGTACACAACCCTGACCTAAAAGCGAAAAAAATATGCTTTTCATCCCCCACTCTCCTGCCGTATATTGGATCGTTACCACAAGCTTATTTGCAGTGTCGGCTTCTACCAAATTGTAGATTTGTATTTTGTTGGATAAAAATTGAAATTTTTCTTTCGCGTATATTACGCTATAGCACATTTTAGGATGATTGAACTTTTGTTTGTTTGATTGGTGTACGAATTTTGTATATTAAAAATTGTAGATTATTGTGTATTATTAAATAGTATTAATTCTAGTTATATTGATATAAATATATTTTTTTTGTATTATGGATATGATGTGAATTGTGATGTCTATAAATTTTTTTGTAGATTTTAGTAAAATTTATGATATTATCTATCTAGGAATCTACAACTTGTCAGATGTAAAATCTTATACCAAGGCTACAGGACAAAAGTTTTTAAACAAAAAGTTGCATCTTACAATTTGAAAATTGTATTCGACTTTATCAAATTATCATTTATTACATTTCCAGCTACAGCTATGCGAGGATATGCAGGGCGTAGTACCGGAAGGGGCGGAGTCCCCGATAGGAGTGGGAGCGGGAGCCCGGGCGCTTCGACTGGAGCGCGCGGCGCGGGCGCTGCACGCCGAGCGAGACAGGCTGAGGTCGCACTACCCCGCGCCCTATGACTCGTGAGTTGATATCGTGTGCTTATACCCCCACCATATATCCTTGTGTTGTAGACGTCATTATGGGAGCCAGTGAAATATGTAGCGAGCTAAAACGTACAACCCGTCGGAAATATCTGAGAACCTGGTTTAGTGTCGTCATGCAACGTGCTTGCGTTGGCAACGGTACTGGTAGAACGTAGTGTTTATATTCTCTTTTGGTACTGGATAGGCGAAAATGGATGAGCTGCGGGGAAGCACGAGGGGAAACGCATTCCAGCGAGGTGCGCAGATATTTCCGACGAGTTACTATAGATCTTAAGAAATTCCAACGAAATCTTTAAAAACCTATCTATACCCACCTGGAAGAAGTTGCAGAAAAAAGCAAAATTTAAATTAATTTGTCAATGTTATCTTTTTCCACGCCGCTCAGGACGTCGATAATGTCGGGAAGCCTCGCCCGGATCCCGATACACAGGTGGTTGTCCGTTCCTAACTACATGTATAAGAAGTATAAAAAAGCATCTTCTTCCAAATGCTTTCTAGACTGCCACAACACCCATCAATTGTCACAAGCTTGGTGTGATTGCAGACAAGCGCTGGTCTATTTAATTTAAAAAATAACTGTTTTAAAACTCATTAATTCCTAGGCTAGACCATATCTTTATTTTTTAATTGTACCAAAAACATTTACAATAAAGAGCATAGAGAGTAAAAGTGGACATTTTTACATTTTGGGCTTAGATTGATAATACCAAATTATTCTATATATCAGCTCAAGTCAAGAGTCACTGGGCGGTGTGGCAAGCAGTACAGGGCCGAGTGCGGCGTGGGGTGGTGCCTCCCCGGGCTTACCACGGGGGGTAGCGGCCGCGGCTTCGGCCGTGTCCATCGCCTCTATGCACCAGCAGAAGAAAAGGGGGATCAAGAGCTCTTTAGGGAGGTTCTTCAGCAAGAAGGAGAAGGCTGGCATGCCGGTAAGTAAAATAGGAAAAACATGTTTGTCAATCTTCTTTCCAAATTCTATCTAACGAATAAAAATAAAAATTTAGAAAACACTCAGTTTCATTCCTAACGTCTTGTTAACTTAAGCGAAATGCTCACTCACAGATTAGAGTGAAGCCCAGGCTCTTTGAATATCCTCCATGTTTTGTTTTCATCATACCAATTTTTATCATATGTCAAAGTAATTAAAGCATAATTTAAGTTATCACAAAAGACACTGGGCCTCGGCTCAACTACATGTGTTGTGTGTTGTGCCTTACTTCTTTTCTATGAATTAGGAAAAAGAGATATCTCATTTATCACATAGTTTTCAACAAAGCCAAATATTACAGCGCCATAACCTTGGTTTCAGTTACAACAAGGGCAAAGCCCTCGGTCTCTAGCCTCGGCATCTTCGTTAGGTCTATCATCCCTGGCGGACGAATCTACAGACGGGCTTTCATCACACGGGCCCGCACCCTTAACACATCAAGACTACGCTAGGACTAAAAGCAAGTAAGTGAGGTTATGTATGTAATGAAAAAATATAATTGTGCCTTAATTGTATTATTTCACCAATGTGGATTGACAATGTCCTGTCATATATGCAAGCAACGTCATCATTCGCACCTACATTAAACCAAAACATTGGTATTTCGGAACAAAAAATTTCGTTTTCTTTACCGGACACCCGAGTACGGCAAACGGCAACGAAATTTTAAGTTAACGGCAAGTCATTCGGGTGAAAGCCAGTCTAGCTTTCCATAGTTCCTAGTTTGAGGGGCCAAGAACTTTGCTTGACATCGTTTTGTATATTTTTTTGTGTGCAGTAAGTAACCTTGAATCTTTTATCAAATAAAGATTATTTTATGACAGCGTCGAGTTCAAAGTGCGCATCATAGCGCAAAACCACGAGCCTCGCGTTAAGGTTGCCCCTCGTTCCAGGGACCGCGACTACCGACACGAGCTGTTGGGCGAGGCGATGCGCGCCGGAACGCCGTTCGCGTTGTGGAACGGCCCCACTGTGGTGGCGTGGCTGGAGCTCTGGGTCGGCATGCCGGCGTGGTACGTGGCCGCGTGTCGGGCCAACGTCAAGTCTGGAGCGATCATGTCTGCGCTGTCCGACCAGGAGATCCAGAGAGAGATCGGTGAGTGACTGAAAATCTATTAAAAATATGCTCCTGAAAAAAGCATATTACACAATTGAAGATTATCTAAATGATAAAAGAGCGTGGATTTGACCTGCAGCTCGTTCGAGCAACGCACAAGACTGCAAATACTATTTTATACATGGCATAATTTTGTACCTATATCAAATATTTGAAAAGAGCAACCGCCGAGTTTCTTGCTGGTTCTTCTCGGCAGGAAAGGCATTCCGAACCAGTGGTAGATGCATCCGACTATTCGTAAGCACTTGTAAAAGTTTATACGAATAAAAAAAGATTTTCATTTTCATTTTCATTTTCACTGCACCTATTCTGTTGTACACAATCTCTATTTCTCTTGCAAATGTTCATGGGGGGCGGTAATCACTTAAAATTGAGTGACCCGCCTGCTCGTTTGATTGCTATTTTTTTAAAGGTGTTGGTTGTTACTTGTTGGTAAGGTACAGCCTCCTTCGTTTGTCTACAATCTGTAATATTTTGCGTTTTCTTATCGAAGTATCTGTAGGCTGTATTATAAAGTAATATGGTTCTCCTTGACTTCCCAGGCATCAGCAACCCTCTGCACCGGCTAAAGCTGCGGCTGGCGATACAGGAGATGGTGTCCCTGACGTCGCCGTCGGCGCCGCGCGGCACGGCGTGTGCGGCGCTCGCGTTCGGCGACATGAACCACGAGTGGATCGGCAATGTGTGGCTACCCTCATTAGGTAACTTGTATTCCTATCTTTTATTATAAGTCCCGCAAATTGCTATTGCACTGGAACCATGTTTCATTAGTATCGAAATGACGTCATTTTGACGTCATTTGACGTAGATATATTTAAGTAAAAATATACCATCAGCTCGAAACTTCGGTCTAGTGCTGATGTCACTAAAATGGCGGCCACGCGCATTATCAATTTGCGGGACTTAAATCTTTCACAAGATTATGTAGGTTTTTGAAAATCCAGTAAACTCTTTGATTTTCCGGGGTAAAAGGAGCTGTTTTCGTCAATGCGCCTCACCTCTCAACATTAGTTTCCCATTCCAGGACCTATACTGAGCGATTTGATGACTTACAGTGGTTGATCAGAACAGCCCTGGGCTCTCCCGACCATGACCTACTATAGGACCACATGAGCTTCTATACGTTTCCTAAGGTTTTCTTTTATGGTCCACGCCTCACATCCGTATAGTAGTATGGGCCAGATGTAACAGCGTAGTAATCAAGTGCGCAAGGAGATCTTAAGACTGTGGTTGCAGAGTACTTTTAAGTGCTTCGAGCCACTTCAATCCGGGTCTTAATTTCCTGGTTGCTATACTGTCCTTCGTTACACGCTCAACCAAGACGAATCTCTTGTCCGAAAACGTATCCCCGAATACGAAGATCAAGAATCTTTGCACTTATAATGTTAGTAAGAATTTGTGGCGGTTGCCACAGGAGAAACTAGATGCCGCTGTTCAATCGATAACATTTCATGATGTAGTCCCGAACAAATATACCGCCGACAGTACTCACACTAACGGAGTTTTCTGCAATCTGTACTATATATATAAGTTTCAAGACACAACCGTCGGCCCAGCTGGCGCTACCGAGCAAACCAACCGCTCGGTGGGAGATCTCCCTTTGGTACGGTCGAGCCTGCACACTGCTCCCGTACAAATTCATTTTATTTTATCTCGTTCCAGGCTTACCGCAGTATAGAACGACGTTCATGGAGTGCCTGGTGGACGCGCGGATGTTGGAGCACCTCACCAAACGAGACCTACGGACGCAGCTCAAGATGGTCGACAGTTTTCACAGGTTAGAAAGAGAAACTTAGAAATAAAGCTCATTCATTTTTATTACTGTTTGCAATCATGTGAAGTAAACAGAGGTTGAAGATTTTTAAGAAACAAGTTTTGAACTTAAGCGACTTTGGATTTTCCAGTTTAAAAAGTAGCCTATGTGTTAATCTAAGGTATAATCTATCTGTATTCTAAATTCAGCCATATCCGTCCAGTACATACACACACATATAAACTTTCGCCTTTGTAATATAACTGATTTGTGTCGTTTGCAGAACGTCGTTACATTTCGGCGTAGCGTGTCTCAAGAGGGTAGGGTACTCAGTCCGTGCGTTGGAAGAGCGACGCCGCGCGGCGGAGCTATGCGTGCGCGACGTGCTGGTGTGGACGAATGAGCGGTTGCAGCGGTGGCTCGTCTCCATCAACCTTAAGGTAACGTTCTTTAAAGTGGCGGTCTCCACATACCGACACTAGATGGCGGCACGGGCTCACTATGGAGCCTGAATCACGCTAACGAAGTTCAATCCAGAATACTATATACAAGTTCCAAAATACGCAAGTCGGACTAGCCGGGACCGCTGAGCATTACATATCTCGTCGCGCTGGGGGCGTCTTCTTAAATAAGCTCATGTTTCAGGAGTATGCAAACAACCTATCGGAAAGCGGCGTGCACGGCGCGCTCATCGCGTTGGACGAGAACTTCGACGCCAACAGCATGGCGCTCGCGCTGCAAATACCCACGCAAAACACGCAAGTATGTAATAATAATAAATATCCTTTGTTCAGCCAAAAACAAATAAAATTATGTAAATACAAACAGATAGAATACCATAGTCCCCGGGAAACCAAGAAACTTTATGATCCCTGGTTCCCCGAGACCCA
This sequence comes from Maniola hyperantus, assembly GCF_902806685.2. NCBI lineage: Eukaryota > Metazoa > Arthropoda > Insecta > Lepidoptera > Nymphalidae > Maniola > Maniola hyperantus. The sequence continues at coordinate 738,259 of NC_048546.1, read as the reverse complement.
TGTACCCACTCCGCCCCGGGAAAACGCCAAGAGCAAGTGCCGAACTGGCGCCCTCCCGCGATTGGGCCCATGTAACCGAGAGGTTGGTGGGGCCATGGGAGGTGGAGGGTTGTTCAATCAATCCCGTGGGAACTCTTTATTTTCCTGGATAAAACCTTTTATTAGCTTGTAGTTACTTAAGTTTAAGATTATAATAGATTAATGTAAGCAGTTGGTTCTCCTAATAAAATAAAAATAAAAAGTAGCCTACGTCCATCTCCAGGATGCTATATATGAAGTTGTTCCGTCTTTTGAATGTCGCAAGGTGCCAATGTATTTCAAATTTCAAGCTTAGCCAACCGTTATGGATATGGCTCAACGCTAGGTTTCGGGAACACCAATAAATTTATTTTAGCTCTATGGTGTCGGCAATCTAATTTCAAAAGGATCTACATACCAAATGTCCTCAAAATCTAACCAATTTTATTTTCGAACGTTAATCGCTTTAATTTTTCCCCGATGAGATAAGATCTGAAAGATAAATATTTCGCAATTGTAATTAAACTTTATGTTCGAGTTTTAGCAACACTCGCGTTGTGCAGACGTAAAAATAAGGCACGAGTGAGCCTCATGATTGTTAAAGTGATAATTTAAACATACCAGAAGTGAAGGTAAATATTAATCACGACGCGAAGAGGCTTATCGAGAGTTTTACCTTTTATAATAACCTTACTACAATATTAACTTGATGAGGGCACAATTGCTATTGCAACCACTCAATCAAAACACAAAAAGCATTTAATAGTCGGTCGAGTCTCTCGTCGGAACGAGACTGGCTTGAAAACCATCAACCACCCGTATTTATACAATCGATTCAAGATGGCTTTCTCGCTACAGATCAAGTGACTTCCGTTTTAAAGGCGGCAATTACAAGTGCGATAACATAATTGTGGTAATTTCCAGGCGCGTCAGATCCTAGAAGTGGAATACACCAATTTACTAGTCGCGGGCACGGAGCGCACGGCGCGCGCACCGCACGACCACGCGCCGCCCTCCTGACACCACACCATCAACTAGGCGGCCTCACGTGACGTCACCGCACCTGTGACCACTGAACCACCCGTCTAGCGGGACAGAACAAACGTACCTCGGGTACAGACCTGCTGCCTCAGGTATCAAACTGTTAGTCAGGCGGCAGACAGACGTTTTATGGGACTATACTACCGAATACGTGTCGCTGTGTATGTGTCATTGTTATACGAAGTGCTTAATTATACGATTCCGATTGTAGTGCCAATCATGATTAACGGTGTACATAATAACCTAAATAATCAAATTTCAGAAGTACCCTCAATATCTAATAAAAAACGCAAATTTTTAAAATACCCTCAAAATCCATTAAACTTGAATTTTCAAAATACCCTCAATTTCCAACAAAATTACTTAAGTAAGAATAACTTAAGATGACACCACGCTATCAACTAGGCTATCTCACCTGGCGTTACTTTATCTCTGAATAGTGAAATACTTGCCTAGACGACTGAACAAGATATGTATGTATGTATGTATGTATGGTACCTTGGGTACTAATTTTTTGACTGATTGTTTTTTTATTTCCTGTTAAACAAATACTATGGGACTACAATCCGTTGAAGTATTTGACTTATGAAATGAAAACGTATGAACGTACGATTTCTATTGTAGTGCGAATTGCGATAAATGGTGTACAAATTACCCCAAAAAGTTATAGTTTTAAACATACCCTCAATTTGCAAAAAAAAAATTAATTTTGTAGGTAGTCCAAGATTTAAACAACAAAAGTTTTAAAGTATTTCTAAAAAGTGCCTAAGAACAAATTCCACTACTAACTAGGCATTTACACCCTACGTTGCTTGCCCTCATTGAAACTTCAATTTTAAAACGTGGTCTATTTCAAAAAGTCGATAGGTTTTATCGTTTTTCGGATAACTTTGGAAGACATTGATTTGGACTGCAATATGAATCGTTCATTACATGAATATTGGGACAGTTTAGTTGACAATTTTAGAACATACTAATAAAATAATCTAAATTGTAGACAAAAATTAAATATGCTTGCATCCATTTTTCTCATTTCAACTCAAAGGGCTATGAATTTAGACTAAAATTTTCAACTAATTTTGTACTCATGTTGTTACCATAGACAGCATTTTTTTGGATATTTCTTTAATTTGACCTAAATGAACTGTATTCACCAATTTATATTTTAAAAAAAAAAACAAGTAAAACAATGTCGCTGTCTAATAAAATTGTAAATAATTGGTTTTATTTATTTCATTGTAATTTATTTAACTTTATTGGAAATGTGTATCAACTAATAGGGAAAAATGTACTGCAAATTAATTCTCCTAATATATGAGAATTTTACTATAATATTATGGTCTATGGTCTGATCGTCTTTTTGTAATATGGCAACATTCTTAGACTTTGCGTATAGACAAGCAGGTAAATTGCACGAATTTATAGACGAGGGGGGATCGAGCACTCCTTATACCTATTTGAAGCAAATATCTACTTATCGCCATCTCACTTAATAATTACCAAATTAGCGGCAGTCGAAGGGGGATAGCGATAAGTAGGCATTTGCTTCAAATGGATATTAGGAGCGCTCGATCCATCTTTATTATACATTCGATTCATATAAAAATCATACGATCGGATACAGAAAAGTCACTTTTTTAGGATTACTCAAATATTATGGGACTGTTGATTTTTCTTGTATAGCTAAAACGCCAAGATTTGAGGTATTAAAAAAAGTGGTTTTTTTTTCAGTATTCGGGGAGCAGCCAATCAGGCCCACCTACAGTCTTTTATATTCATAGACAATAAAGTTACAAATTTAAAATAATATTTTTTTCTAGTCATATTATTCATACACCGGAAACGATAGAACTAAGTCTGTTGCCACATTTTTCAAAAAGAGCAAAAGTGTTGTTATTATTACGATAATAAAACTCTCATCTGTGTATAATATTAATAATTGAATAAAATCGTTGTAGCGTAACGCTTTATATTGAAAATAATAATAATGTATTTAATTAACGAAAGTGCCCTGGAGGGTAGTTTTACAAAATGTACTTAAACTCGTGTATTCCATGTATTTATTAATAAAATAACTATTAATGATATTGAAGAATTGAATTGAAAGGCTTTGGGGTGTGTTGTGCTCGAGATAAATATACAATTACTTAGGCTGAGATCTATAGAGCTCACTTTGACTTTGCTCAGACTTAAGATTGAGTTAAAACGAGACAGATTTATGTGAGAGACATACTACTGTCTCGTTTTAAGTCTATCTTAAGTCTAAGCAAAGTCAGAGTGCGCTCTATAGATTTCACCCTTAGTACCTTGTTCTAAAGCTAATGTGCACGATTTCGCACCTTCCGCTAACTTCACTCACAAGTAGGAAAGTACTAAGCTGTGAGAGAACTTAGCAGGAGGTACAAAACCGTGCTTTTAGCGTTTAAATAGGGTAATACCATTTATAACCAGAAAACTTAAGTCTCCTTAGTAAAAAGTCTGGACTATAATTATTTGAAAAGACGTATTCGAACTTCATATTATATAGGACTATTGTCGTACCCACCCACTCCTAATACAAAGCTAATAGAGTTCTTTCTTGCATGCAGTCACAAGAGCAAACACAAAACTAGTCTCGTTGTACAGTGTTACTGCATCGTTCGTAATCTCCTATTTTATCTATGGACTATTCAGTTTTACTATAAACTTGAACTAAAACAATCAGGATTTCTATCGTAAATACCGTTTCGACTACCCGCTGTTTCATATCATTCTATCCACTTACATGTAAACTGCCTGTCTGTCGGTGTTCTACAGGATATAGTATTCCGGAGACTGTGCTAAGGAACTATTTGATGTAGCTCTCACCTCGCCATTCTACTATCGGCCCGCGCATTGTACTATTGGAAAGGTCTGCACCACTACATAACAATTTTTTTTTTTAAAAAGAGTGAACTAGAGTGCGGGAACTCTCGGTTTGATCCTGAATCGATATCTGTCAAATATTAGCTGGGGGTGACGTGAAATTAAAGAAAAATAGGCTACCTGGCGTCAAATGTAGGAACATTTGACGCGTACCAGTGGCGTCGAAGCCTCGACGTACAAGTTCCCTAATTGGGTATTTGCTATTTGACTCAATTTTTTTTATTAGTTTATTATAAACTAGCTTATGCTCGCGACTTCGTCCGCGTGTACAACAAAATTTCAAACCCCTATTTGAAAATTCAACTCCTAAGGGGGTTACCCTTAGGAGTTGAATTTTCAAAAATCCTTTCTTAGCGGATGCCTACGTCATAATAGCTATCTGCTTGCCAAATTTCAGCCCGATCCGTCTAGTAGTTTGAACTGTGCGTTGATAGATCAGTCAGTCAGTCAGTCAGTCAGTCACCTTCTCCTTTTATATGTATATAGACTAGGATAAAAAGAATGACGTAAACTGAAAAAACTATTAAATCGATCAAATAACAAAAAAGTTATAAGCATTTAAATATTTCTGATTAGACAGAGATAGCGATATAGAATTTTGACGTCACACCTTACTAATGCCATAGTAGCTTCGTGCGGTTTCATACAAATTTTCGTTTTGCGAGAAAGGGATAGAAGACCCTTCCACTCCAACATTAGTCATTATTTTTATCCTAGTTTATAATAAAGTAATAATATTTATCAAATTCAAAAGTAGGAAAATACCCAATTGTCGTGAACTGTATCACTGTGTTGTCAATTTAGTTCTAAAATGTTTGTACAACGGAGCTTGTAGCGATCGGTAGTTATGCTATAATTTGTTACAGTTCATGCAATTCACGAAGGCGAGTGGACTTTACTTGTGGTTACGTCGGATACACGGGCATTGCGTAAGTGTGCGTGCGTGTCGGACCAATCAGTCGCGAGCAAGCGCTCGCACACGCACACATTCAGTGTACGTTACTTATACCGATACGACTTAAACACAAGCATGAGCCACTCGCCTTCGTGAATTGCAAGAACTGTAAGAGTTTATAAAAGTAGTCCGCCATTTAATTTAAGTGAGGGAGTGTAACTTACATTTTATTTTTTTATACACGCTCGATCACAATTACACCTGATGGGAAGTGATGATGTGGCCTAAGATGGGACGCGTTTGCCTAGGATATACCTACCCACTGTTGTTTTAAAGATTTATAAATAACTAGCTGATGCCCGCGACTTCTTTCGCTTGGATTTAGGTTTTTAAAATAGCCGTGGGAACTCGTTGATTTTCCGGGATAAAAAGTAGCCAATGTCACTCTCCAGGTCTTTGACTATACCCATGCAAAAAATCACGTCAATCACGTTGCGACGTGATTGAAGGACAAACCAACAAACAAACACACTTTCGCATTTACAATAAGGGTACTCTGATGGTACCTAACGGTCACCCGGCGCATTCGGTACGATGGTAAAAACGATGATGCTCATTCGCCTCGTCTGCTTGGATTTAGATGTTTTAAAATCCCGAGTGAACTCTTTGATAATTCAAAAATACTTGTAAACGTTTAATTGAATAAAAAATATTTTTATTTATTTATTTATTTATTTAAATTATCCGAGATAAAAGTGATAGATGCATGGAGGGATGCAGCTATCTCAATACCGGTCAAAATCGATTAAATTCATGGGCCGCGAAAACATAACAAGCAGATAGACATATTTTCGCATTCACAAGATAATTAACTGGCATTTTCATTAATAAAAATACAAATATGATATCACAATGTACATAAAAGCTTTTTAAATTAATTATTTATTATTCTGCCAGCACTCCCCCACTGGATTTTAAGCTCAATAACTAATGGAGTAAAGTGTATAATTGTATAGCTAACCGATTTATAATTTGAACGGAATCTTTATAGTTTTATTAGCTAATAACTATTATCAATATTATGGTGTAAATATGGGTTTCTATAGCGTTTATATCGAGGTAGGTATCAAATGTAGCAATATTTAGCTAGGATGTGTTCAAACGATAACGTTTTACTAGAAGTTTTTATTTTATATTAATTTTATGTTATGCTTAACTATTTATTAACTAAAGGTAGGGTATTTAAGTTTAGCTGACTGGCAACACTCGACGAAGCTACGCGTTTGTTTTTAACACGTTTTTTTTTTAAACGAATACCTCATACATTAACTTTTATTATACTAGTACGTTGGACTCCTTTTGTATCTATATTAGGCCAGTGAGTAATCTAGCAGTAGTAGACCTTCTATTCGAAAGGTACGGGGTTCGATCCCGAGTTATTTGTGTATTAATCAATTCTGCCAATCCGCACTGGGCCAGCGCCGTAGACTATGGCCAAACCCTTCTTGTTCTGAGAGGATCGTGTTCACTAGTGTGCCAGCGATGGGTTGATTAGTCTAGCGTGCTAGTATAATATTTTTTAATAACCTCATACATATGTATGATTGATAATAAATATTACACAAACTTTTGACAACATCACAATTTATTTAGTTTTTTTATCGTGACGTTTTAGGGCCGCTTCACATTTCGGCCGGGGTCAAATCACTATGTATATATTTGCGACAGTATTATAGTACTATTGTAACGTTAGGACTCCTTCATTTTATAAGAACGCCTTAAAAGACAAATTAATAGACGGGTCTATATACCATGAGACATTGAACGAATTCCAATCAAATGTCAGTGAACCGTTTTTGGCTGTACTAGAGTCTGGCTAACGAAATATGAGACTGGAAAAGCTCAAACCACTGGGTCTAGAACCTTGACATTTTACATATAATAGGTTGTTTCTATAACGCGTATGTTTTAAACTGAACTAAATGATTTCCTTTTAAAAAATACTATGGGCAACCCTTGGCTGTAGCAACCCTGGCTATTATAGCACTCCATAAAAGATGTCTTATGAGAATGTCTTATAGTGTGTGGGCGCCCTTATTCGACGCGGCCGGACGCTTTGTCTATGGGATGATATTAGGATAAATTGTACCTAAAATGAAGCCTTCGATGTGAATAAATATTCGAGTCGAGTTTTTGATTCGATAGTGATTTTCGATTATGTCAGTTATCGATGTTATGAAATTATTTTAAATATGAATTTGAGTAGTCTCTCTTTCTTAAAGGAAATAAAGGCCATATTTCCTAAAGAAATTTGTCATAAAATTTAATTCGATATAAAATCGATGTCTTAAAATTTAATACTGCGATGTAAATTGTAATACATAATATAATCGACATAATAAATTTAATTTTTGTAAGAATTATATTTTTTGGATTGATATTAAAAATCATCAATGTTTACTACTTGACATATTTTATCGATTGACACAATATTGAATCTAAAACATCGACTCCATATAGCTAGATATTTGTAAAAAATAAACTTATCGCGCTAACAATCGCAATTTTTATTTTATTTCACGTTTGTTTTTTAAACTCAGTTTTAATTTTATTATGCAAATGTATAGGCCTATTGTTATATAAATCTTGAAAAGGAAGTATTTATTGAAAATATTAGCTCCACTGCGGGGGGTAGAAACCTTTGGGCGCACGGCGTCTGTATATCATTGGTACACATCATTTGTTTCTTTGTACTAAGGTCTGATTGTACAGAAATTGCCAAATCTAAAATGTTTTTATGATGGCTTTAAAGGGAATTCCGAATCAGTGGTATATTCACTCGGCGATTCGAAAGTATTTTATAAAGTTTAGTACTTTTCTATTTCTACGTCTAATAGCATATGTTAGAGCAAAATAATTAAATATTTTCATATCATCAATAGTTACAGTTTATAGCGATTCTTTAACTAATTTGTAAGAGTAAAGTTGAACGCTTCAGTAAGATAAATGCCGCACGCAACGAATTTTTTGGTTGCGTTCAATCATTTACACGAGTACATCCTTACACACTTATTATCAAGGTACATACAATATTTTTGGTGCGTAAATATTGATTTTGTTCAGTTTTTATTGTAATGTACGGCTTATTCCGTTTATCCACCCTAAATCACCCACCCTAGGGTGCATACTCGGACATGTGTGTAGACTGAATTGGTATGCGGGGTGGATAAGACGGACACAAGTTAAGCCATAAAATTACAGTATATTTTTGTGTTACATAGCAACCTCTATACAATCAGACTTTACAAAATTATGTATTATAATTGTATATTATAAAATTAAAGAAATATATTAAAAACTACATAAAATTTTATATGCGAAATTGTAACGATTATTATGTTGAAGTTTTAGAGCCTTAGCACAGGACGCTTAGCACGAAAGTTGTGATTTACATTGGTACAATCTCAATTGGCTCAATTTATGGTATTCTTGTAACTGCATTTCAGCCAATAGTGGGAGAGAATCATCCAATCAAAGATCATTGTGATATTCACACTGCAGCTGTCAAACTTTTGTGCAAAGTTCCTTTTCCGAAACCTCGATTAGCGGTCAGTTTAGCTTTTCGTACTATTGGCGCTCCCACATGTCGGTTATATATAACGTTATATAACATAATAACATTCTCCAAGGCGTGGACACATGTCCTAACCCCTACTTAGGTTAGCCCTTTGTATTTATCTGTATACACTATTCCTAATTAAATGTCACATTTTATAACATCTGACCTTGTTTTATAATTGCTACCATTGTCTTGATAATATATTTCGCAGCAAATATTATTGGCATATTAATAACAACAATTTATAACTTTTTGTTATACACTTTTACGTAACAAATGTTATGTAACACTTTATAACCTTAGTGTGGGAGCGCCTTATCCAAAACTCCACAAGTGCCAACCCTGAATGGAACGGACGCGAACGTTGGCTTCGCGTAAAACGCCTTACATACGGTCAAACTTGCTGTAACTACCGCTTTTCCTATCTCTTGATGCAAGATCAAAAAAAGGCTCGACGTGTGTCGAGTTTGACCTTATCGGGATGTACAGAATAAGTTGGACCGTGTATAAGGCGCTTAACATTTCCAGAACATTCCACTCGTGTATGGAACACCCAAGTCCCAGTGGCTCGCGCAACCAAAGAGTTAAAAGTTACCTTCACATTAAGGAATTTAATTACTCTAAATCATTTATGTAATGGAAATTTCCGATTATATAAGAAAATGAGACAGTTAAACTAAAAAATTGTAGTCAATGTTTTTTTCAATGGTTATGTGAAAGTCTAAGGACGTTTGTGCACTCATACTTGACGGATTCCGTCAAAATACGAATCGAATGAGTATGTATATTTGTATGACGGCTACTTCGAAGGATCACGGAAACCAACCGAATACGGATGAGTGCACAAACGCCCTAAAGCTAGCCGCATTGTATGCGTTTTCGTACGATTTGACTCGTGTGAACACGTACGAACACGCACGAACAATAACGACCTTTTAAGTACTATACGAGCGCAACGACTGGGTGTAAATACGACTAACTCGCGCCCAGGGTTGGCATTGTTTTAAACATATTTTTTATTAAAAAAAACCGTTTTAAACATGTTTTAATAAAAATTATTTAACTGGTTTTTTACCGTTTTCGCGATCCCATAGTACTTGAAAGGTCGGTATTATTCATGCGTGTTCGTACGTGTTTAAAACGCAACCAAAATGCGGCTAGCTTAAAGCTGCCTTTGATTTAGAGACGTCGCACACGTGTTCGACGCGCTTTCATTCAAAGGCATCCTTATTGTTAGGTTAAAGTAACGTAACGTAAAAGGCACATCTATCTTTACGTACCTACCATACCGACTACAGTACACATTCATGTAATATTTTAGAACCTATATGAAAATAAATCACGCTTTTGTCATCCACACCGAAAGAATGCGGCAATTATTGGATCTTTCAATTTTTTTCGGTGCGTTTGACACAAATGCATACGTGCGTCATAATATCAAGTACTGTATGTGATATAGATGTTATACGCGCATCAATAAAGAAACAACTCGACTAATCATTCCGTCTCATTTACGCATTATACACAGGTATATATTGTGTATAATGCGTAAATGAGACGTGTTATTGACTCGTGATAATGGAACGCGTGTGTGGTCAGCTTTATTCTGAACGTTCTTGCATATATTATTAAAAAAATCATAAAGGTGAATGTACATTATATGAATCACGAGAAACCGAAATGTCTATATATTTATATAATTGGAAATTTCTACATGATCTAGAGTGTTTATGTATTATAGAATCTAGTGAAAAATTGTCGAATTGTATATAATTTTTGCATATGTGTTATATAGTTAGCTTCGTATAGTGAAGTGAAGAGTATTTACTTGTTTGGACCGCCGGCGGTACGCTCCTATGTCGGTCATGTGTATGCCATGTAAGCCGGCGGTCACATTCCAGGCTTTCGTGTAACGGTTATCGCTTTCGGCCTCGCCTAGAGGTCTGCGCTCACTACGTCGGACCGCATTACGAAAACGGAAAATATGACACGTCATGTAGAGATGTAAAATAAAATTATTGTATGCATTTTATATAATAACTACCTAATAAGCATTGCTGGATTACTTCTCATTAAAATATTATTTTAACTTAACTGATATTTCAATCGCCAAATAAACTTTAACGACATTTTGAAACATATCGAATACAATATGTATAAAAACTGGCAACATTTCGAATGTTAATTTGTTTTCTGTCTCTATTTTCACGATTGAAAAATCGGTTCCTAATCGAAATAATATAACGACATGCCAAAAACTGAAAAATGTAAAACAAAAGTTACACAAGGACTATTCATTCATTACTAACGGACGCCTACCAATGTTAACAGACATCCTTTAATAATTGAAAAATGCAGTTTTTTTTATCTATTTGTACGAATTTGTTTTAATGGCGTGTTTTTAATTAGATTAATTTCGAATCACCCAGTCACAGTTTCGAAACAATTGAACTGAAAAATGCTAAGAATTTTTAATCATAATAACTTTTTAGTAGAATAAAATGTCGCTTTATTAAAACGGTGCGGTTCGGTGCAGTGCGCGCAGACCTTACGTTGTTACAGGTATTTATACCACTACCGGCGCATTACATTAGTTGTAAATGTAAGATGTGGGCTTTGTGAACATTGAACTGACGACGGCATGCGGTGTGCATATGATAAATGGTAAATACAATTTACACGATACTATGCGACTGAGTTTCATTTTTTACTCCTACCCATGAATCTTTTGTATTAGAACATATGGCATAATACATATAAAGTGAAACAGAATGCCTTTGATTTCGTAGTAAATGCCAACCATGACGACCCTTGGCTCTAACTAGCTCAGTTCGGGTCACTGAGTTCGTTCTTATGGCTATAATAGCTTATCCCGCGATAACAATCGGGGTCACCCGGTGCGGGATAACGCGGGTAACGTGCAGGGCATCCCCCCGCCTCATACCCCAATAGGCTACTTGACTCATATCTAATTTCGTCCAATAAATGATTATTTATTATAGTATTTTGCTTAAGACAACGAAATATATCAATAACAATTATTAAAAACGCAGGATGGATATATAAATCCAATTAAAAAAAATACAGTTTTTATTTTTATTTGAAACGCAGAAAACGCTGTCAGCCATAATGTGACGTCATTAAATATGTAAACAAAGAAATGTCATCCCTATGTCACGCGGGGACTAACGTAGTATCCATATATATAAAATTTAAAGTCCTGACTAACTTATATATCAACGCACAGCCTAAACATCTAACCAGCTGGTCCTAGATACATGAAATTTGGTGGGTGTGTTCTTTGTAGGTAAAGACAAGGTATCCACTAGGAAAGGATTTTTTGAAATTCCACCCCTGAGTGGGTTAAACGGGGGTTTGAAATTTATGAAGTCCACGCGGGCGAAGTCACGAGCATAAGCTAGTTTTTATATATTTCTAAAAACTCATAGTAAACGTAAAAAATTATCGTTTTCTCTTTATAAATTGAATAAGTTATTAAGTAAGACTTACAACGAAGTGATCTTTGCAAAAATAAATTTGGGTTGAAGTCGTTAGTCATATAGGATCGTGTTACGTATATTTATTTCACTGGGCACTCTAATCCACAACTTTCCTGTGGTCTTTATCGATGCGTTTTTACATTCTCGGATGATACAATAACGATAATTACTATATTTTCCATGTAAACTAGTATAGAAGTCATGTTTATTAAACTTTGGGAAGTTATGCTGTTGTTTACAAATGCATGACGTCAGAGCACAGATAATCTATCGGCCAAACATGGCCGACAGTGTTTTCACCTGTCTAAGAAAAATATATTTTTAAATTAAAGTTTTACGGTTTTTAGGGCGCAAAAAAATATACCTAGTGTTAATTTTTTTGATCTAATAGGACAAATGTCAACCATTTAAGACCAACTTAAAAAAAGTGTCAACTAGCCTATTGACATCTCGAACTATACTAGCAAATTCCCAACCGTATATAATAATAGGTATGTCAAATTGAATTGTGTTGTATTGTAGGTAAATATTACCTAGTAGTAATAGGCTACTTGACTCATATCTAATTCCGTCCAATAAATGATTATTTATTATAGTATTTTGCTTAAGACAACGAAATATATCAATAACAATTATTAAAAACGCAGGATGGATATATAAATCCAATTTAAAAAAATACAGTTTTTATTTTTATTTGAAACGCAGAAAACGCTGTCAGCCATGATGTGACGTCATTAAATATGTAAACAAAGAAATGTCATCCCTATGTCACGCGGGGACTAACGTAGTATCCATATATATAAAATTTAGAGTCCTGACTAACTTATATATCAACGCCCAGCCTAAACATCTAAACAGCTGGTTCTAGATACATGAAATTTGGTGCGTGTGTTCTTTGTAGGTAAAGAGAAGGTATCCACTAGGAAAGGATTTTTTGAAATTCCACCCCTGAGTGGGTTAAATGGAGGTTTGAAATTTATGAAGTCCACGCGGGCGAAGTCACGAGCATAAGCTAGTTTTTATATATTTCTAAAAACTCATAGTAAACGTAAAAAAATAGCGTTTTCTCTTTATAAATTGAATAAGTTATTAAGTAAGACTTACAACAAAGTGATCTTTGCAAAAATAAATTTGGGTTGAAGTCGTTAGTCATATAGGATCCCTTTAAGCAAGTCTTTGCGTGTTACGTATATTTATTTCACTGGGCACTCTTAATCCACAACTTTCCTGTGGTCTTTATCGATGCGTTTTTTACATTCTCGGGTGATACAATAACGATAATTACTATATTTTTCATGTAAACTAGTATAGAAGTCATGTTTATTAAACTTTGGGAGGTTATGCTGTTGTTTACAAATGCATGACGTCAGAGCACAGATAATCTATCGGCCAAACATGGCCGACAGTGTTTTCACGTGGCTAAGAAAAATATATTTTTAAATTAAAGTTTTACGGTTTTTAGGGCGCAAAAAAATATAGTGTTAATTTTTTGATATAATAGGACAAATATTAACCATTTAAGACCAACTTAAAAAAAGTGTCAAGTAGCCTATTCACTGAGACGGCTCGTGAGGTAAGGCGCGGGTTGCGGGAGGATGACAATTGATATTTAAAAAAATACAAATCGGTCCAGAAACCTCGACAAAATCAGTGTACTTACATAGAAAACAAGAAACGGGCCGAATTGAGAACTAAAAAAGGAGTTTTGGAAGTCTGTCAAAAATCAAGGGATTCAACTTCGCTGTCACCGTCCCGCAATCCGCACCCCACCCTACGAGCCGTGTCAGTTAAGCGGTAGGTAATTAAGTATACCAATAAACCCATAATTAATATTACAACTGATTTTGATTTTAAAATAAGACCTTAGGACCTTTACCTGGGAAGAATATTTACTTACAAACTGAAATACTGGACCGATATTGATTAAATTTGAATAGGAATACGTCACTTAAGGTACTATCTCAGTGGCGGCGCAACCAGTCGTGCTACCAACAAAATGTAGGTATACAGTTCTATGGAGGGTACTTCACCTGCTTTCCACTTGGTTGTGCAACCAATTTGATGGCGGCAACTAGGTGTTAAGTAACAACATATCTATTTAGGAAAAGACTTCAAAGAAAAAGCAACATGATTTAAAAATTATATTAACAGTAATAAGTGAATGTTACATTTGCTTTTGTTTCCTATTCGACATTTGACTTAAATGTCTACAAATCCTCTTCTTCAACTCCTTTTGCCTCTTAATTTTCGCCCACTCTTCGGCCTCCTGCTGTTTTTTATGCTTTTTGATTCTCTCTGTCGTCATTTCTTTCTGAACCTCTTTTTTCTTTTCAAAGTTAGTTTTCAACATTTTCATTACATTTGACACCTTTTGTTCATGTGGGCTCTTAACTACTGCTACTTTATTTGGTAATATTGTAGCTTTTGTCTTCTTGTGAGTTAAAGTTGTGGCTTTTACTTTCGGTTTCAATTTGTAAGGCAAACCCTTCTGTAATTCTTTCGGGATTACTAAAGGTTTGAATACTTTGGGTTGTCTCACAACATCTGTGTACATTGAGTCTGTATTAGCATCACTCTTAATATTCCTTTCCCTTTTCAATTGACCTTTGGTCTTCATTCCTTCCCAAGCGTTCTTATTACCTATCGGAAGTAGTAGGTTAACTACAGGAGCATAAAATTTAGTGACATCAACTTTGAACCAAGTTCTACAAAAAGCTATATCACTCATTAAAATTTTGTCTTCAAAAGTGGCTCGGAATGCGCCTTCAGGTTTATTCAACGCTTTTTTAATCTGACCTCTTATACCAGAAACGGTTTTTACTCTAGCACCTTCAAATTTTGCTACCTCTAAAGTACTAGTAAACATGTCCTTAATAAATGCAGTTTTCTTATAAATCTTCAATGGAGTACCAACTAATTTTAACTTCTTCATTATTTGTGTTGATTTATTGATTTCATTGACGCTACCTGTTGCTGCTATCCTGAAACCTAGTTGTCTTATTTCATTCGATTTATTATTAACAGTCTGTAATGCTAGAAAGCCTGTGTTTTGAGGTGTTATTGGACCATAGAAATGCATGTTACACGTAACATGTTCTGGTGTGTATTTTAAGTACCTGCATTTAAGGTCATCTTCTATTTTAGAATAGATAGGTAATGTTTGGAATCTTCGCCATCCTAGCGAAATTATCAATGGATCGTTGGTTTTCAATATCTTTTTGTACCACCTATGCTTTTTAACTTTACATGATACGAAGCCGATATTCTGCTCAGCCATATTTAGAGCTCCAATCAGTAAAGGATAGCTGGAATCGAAATTTGTAACAAATTCTGAAGGCATGTTTTTAAATAGCATTCTGACATACAGCCCTGGTCTAAATCCTTCTACTTCAATCCTTAAACCACTGTCCAGGTTTTCGAAAACAGATTTGTTTAATTCAGACTGTTTTAAAGCTTCAGCTTTTAGATTTTCGTAGTAAGAATGGTCGCCTTTAATTCTATGATCATCAGAATTGTCGTATTCTGAATCAAATTTTGCCTTTAATTTTAGCTTTTTGTTGAGAATATCAGATTTGGTCGGTTCAGCTTTTCTCTTGGAACCTACTTCTTCTTTAGGCTCTTCTGGTTTTTCATCACCAGCATGCTTCTCTCCTGTTTCTAAGTCTTCAAAGTCACCATACATTTCATCATCACCATCACTCGCGTCATCTAACTTTAAGAGTTCTGCAGCATCTTCATCGGCCGATCTTTTTCCAGTAACGAAACTATTTATGATTAGTTGCTTATTTGCATCACTGAGCCAGTCTCTCAACTTAGGTTTATCTAATGAATAGAAAAATGAACACTCATCAAGATCTAATAGTTCTTTTTCCCTGTGCTTTTTCTTTTGAGTACTTGTAACTTTTTTGAAAAGTCCACCAATCTCTTCTTCATCACTTTCGCCTGCACTTTCTTCTTGCTCCTTTCTTTTGTTTCCTATTTCGAATTCACCATAGACAAGTTTCATAATATTTTTAGATGTTTTCTGTCTTTCAAAGTATGCCATGGTTGCCTTTTCAGGTAACTTTTCTTTCCATTTTGTGCTAAAATCTTCCTGTTCTTCTTCAGAACTATGATCATCGTCTGCCTTGGATGCAGTAAGTTTTTTTTCTGTATGCATTTCACCATTATTATCAGAGTCAAAATCATTATTCCAAGGTAATTTAGCATCTGTATCTTTTTCACTCTGATCAATACCACTATCATTATCTGAATCACTTTCATCTCCTGAACTGGATTCATCTGAACTATCAATCTTTCTTTCTTTATTACTTCCATGTTGTAAATACTCATCATTCTTCAACATATCTGGGTAAATGACAGCTCCTCCACTGAACAGTTTGAAGCCAGTTTCTTGCATTTGTTCATCCAGTGTTTCCTTGGTTTCTACAACATTTTTAAGCAATGCTTTTTTCTCATTGGTTTCCTCGTCTTCCACTTTGTGAGAGTGAGACCCTTTCAGCTCAATGTAAACTGCATCTTTGTCATAAACAATGCCTCCAACACCTGAGAAAGGTGCATAAATCTGCCTTTCTCTCTCCATCAGATGCCGTTTTTTCTCAGTGCTGGGCAGCGGGCATGGGTCAGGGAGATATGATAGCTCACTTATTTTCATGTCACCAACACCTGAAAAATGACATTTCTGTTACTTTTCCTTTTTTAATTAAATTTGTTTTATTTAAAATTTCATGCTAGTCAAATTATACTGAACCAATATTAGTTATTATTAAGTAGGTCTCAAAAATCTAGATGGCTGGCCATTGGACTTACATCATTCCCATGACACAAACATCAGGCATCATAATTATTTGAGTAAGTAGCTAGATGATGCCCGCAAAATTGTCTGCATGGATTTAGAATTTCATAATCCTGAGTGAAATCTCTGATTTTATAAGATACAAAGTAGCCTAGTACCCGGGATGTAAGCTAACTATGTACCAAATTTCATCAAAACCAGTTAAACAGATGGGCAGTGAAAAAGTAGTAGACACATAGACACTTTCACATTTATAATATTAGCTTGGAAGTATGGATTATTTAAAAAAAATACAATAGGATGATTTTGCCCCAAATCTCAATCAACATAGTCCAATTAGCACTAATTTAAATAAGTAATTATATAAGTGACTAAGATAAACTATTTTTATATTGACCTGCAATATGCACCACAGAATCTTTCATCAGCGGCACGCCTCTAACATATCCATACAGCACCACATCTCTGCTCACTTTAGGGTCCTTCCTTATGTTCTCCTGATTGGTTATATCTTCCAATCTATCAGCCAGCATGTAAGCGTGGGTCATCCGCCAGCTCAACGGCCTGAACTTCATCACAGATATGAATCTGGACAAATTCTTTATTTCATTCCTCAAATACTCTCCATGTATAATACCCGAGAGGTAAAAAAGTTTAGCCCCCGAGTATACCTCGGTCCAAAATCGATGCTTTAAAGTTTTCTTTGTCATCTTTAGTTTTTTAGCATTTTTTATCATATCTAAATGTGTAAGCACCCCCATGATTTTAGGCATACCGTGCACTTGACAGATGTTCAAAAACTCGAATATCTCCATCTCAAAACCGAAGCTAGCATCGCACAGTAGCAAAACGAGGTCTGCACACTTTGCTATGTCTATCATGGAATTTATGTCATTATTACATTCTATTAGAGTAATACGTCGCTTCTTTGATGTTACGATTGTTATGGGCCCATTAGTGCTCGTCACGTTCGTTTTGATGAAGCTTTTTATCAAGTTATTTATTAAAGTAGTTTTCCCTACTCGCGGTGGGCCGACCACTGCAACGACGATTGGGGGAGGCTCCAACGGTGTTTTGTCCACTTGTGGGATATGCTGCTTCTTGGCGATAACATCTTCCCGTCTCCGAAACTGTCTCTCCGCCCGTACAGCTGATTGTATAGCAAAAGCTTTGGGGTTTCGTTGCCGCGCGCTTAGGTTAGATTGATCAATTTGATTTTTCTTTTTCTTCTTCTCTGCTTTCCTGCCGGCATGTTTCGCTCGGTGCGCCTTCTTTTTATCAAATACCGATTCATCGGCCATAAAGAACTTGTGTTTAAAATGATTTTTTAAAAACTCTTTATAAATCTCACGTGTTGTTCTTCAATTGCTGGTTCAATTGACATTTGAAAAAGACAAATATTGACAAAAACTGACAGTTCACACGGGCTGACAGCACAGATAAATAAACGTTTGTTTAAAAAAGCTGTGGATTCTTGGCTTTTTCAGGTTGTTAACCAATCAAAGGGCTTGGAAAAGTAAACTAGATAATTTTTAAGGCAACATCGTCGTCTAAATGTCAGTTAGTTGTCAGCGATACTCAGTGAAGCACCGCGAATCAATGTTGGAAATTGTGTTTTTTTGTGAATAAGCAAATTATTTGGATGATGAAAGCAAAAGCTGCAGCTCTTACTGACTGCACACGAAAGAGAGAAACAATAGTGAATTAAAAACATTCCATTTACTTGTTACTATGACTACTTCAGAGGTGGAGAGCCGAAACGTCGCTTTATCCATGTTAGTATATTTATTGGTTTATTTATTGTTCCACTTTTACGTAGTGCCAGGCCAGTTATCTCATATTTACACTCGCAATAGTTCTTCACTCAATTCCGTTAGATGCTTGTGTAGTTAAAGGTCATCAGTGTCTGATATAAGAAGGTCCTAGGATGCTCTAAATGCAGAAATCATTTGATGTATTACAAAGTTGCAATAACAAAGAACACAATTAAATTACTTTGTGACGAATTTGATATTTGTGACGAATTTGATATTTATGAGGATTTCCGATTTATTACCTATAGGGTTTTTTCTGTATATTAAGTAAATTAAAGCTTGTTTTTACACCTTTTTAGATATATATCTAAAACATAAGTATTATGATAAAGTTTCCTGAGATGTTAAATTATCTCCTCAATGGTAGATTTATCATATTGTAAAGTTACAATTACTTACTTATTTGTGAATTGTAACTTCACAGCACTAATTCAACCATATAGTTACAAAGATATCATTATTTCTTCTGTGAGTTCAAGAGGTACATCTTTTTAGATATGTCGAGAAACATAAGTTGATAAAGTTTCCTGAGATGTAAAATTATCTTCTCAATGGTAGATTTATCATAATATTAAGTATTAAGTAATTTTTTGCACAACGGATCAGTCTAGCTGTCCAGCAGAGAAAAGCAGCCAGTATTCTTGGCACCATTTCAAGTGGATGATTTGATGAGTAATTAGATAAGGCTAGCTTTAAGTTTTATTGTATTATTTTCATTAGTATTAAGTTATGTACAATTATTTAGTCTATTTGTGCATAAATTGTAACTTTACTACAATTCAACCATAGTTACAAAAAATCATTATTTCTTCTGTAAGTTCAAGAGCAAAGCTCGGAACTTTATTTTAATGAATATAGGATTTACTTGTTAGTGATTAAGTGGTTTTATCAAGAGATCTGTAAGAGAACTAGAGACGTAACCAACATAGCTAAATGGTTTGCGAAGCTGAAGGCCAAGGTCCCAAGGAGGAATAGCAACATTGCTACATCAACCATATACAGGGAGCCACTAAATGGTGGACCTATGTCCAGTGGGGTGACTCACAAACTCATTGTCTAACACTGACTGATAGCCACTAAGCTTATTTGACACTAGCTGCAATGCCTGCGACTTCGTCCGCATGGCATTAGGTTTTTAAAATCCAGTGGGAACTCTTTCATTTTCCGGGATAAAGAGTAACCTATGTCACTCTCCAGGTCTTTATCCCATGCAAAAAATCACGTCAATCCATTGCACTGTTGCAATGTGATTGTGATATAATAAGGGTACTGATTGGTTGGTTCTACATTGCTACTTCATTGAGTGATATTAAAATAATTTTTGGATGAAAAACCTTCAATGGATCAAAAATTAATGTCAAATGAGCTTGGTGGCTATCATTCAGTGTTAGGCACTGAGTTAGCGAATCAGTAGACAGCAGTGGTCTATTGATTGATAATGATGATGTAGGTTTTATATTTCAGTCTATGCCTTGAAGCAGACTACTGAGTAGAGCTAGTAAGGAAAAAAAAGTAATTTTTTTCAGGCGTAAATCAGTGGAGAACCTGGTGATGTCCTCCCAGGATGCGATCGGGCAGAGCATCAGTCATGCTCTCACCTTCTCTGGCGTCATTACGCAGCCCAACCAGGTTATACAGGAAAACAAGTGAGTTGATATGGTGTTTTGCATTGAAATAACTTTATTGCTTTAATTTAAGGGCTGATTTTTCAATCACCAAGTTATGGTGACTCAAAAAAATGATATGTTGGTTTTGTATCAATTCCAAAGATGCTTTAGATTATGAATGATCGGTGCTGCAAATGTTAATGGGCGGAGGTAATCACTTAACATTTAGTGACCCGCCTGCTTGTTTGCTCACTATTTTTAATTAAAAAAAAATTAAATTGTGACTGCACTGAACACATCTCCACTCTGTTGAAGTAGAGATAGGGTCTTAAAATGTTGTTCGTTCACCTATCTACATAAATCTGTCTCGTTTTAAACTTGTTTTAAGACTGAACAAAGTTAAAGTTTTCATATCTTCTATATCAGCTGTATATCAGCTGTTTTCATGGTCGAAATTCCATGGATATGTACAAAGCGATTTGCCTCCTCATTTCTAATTTGAACCGCTAGGATTTGGAACACCCTTCCAGCATCCGTTTTCCCCTCCAATTACATATAATATGGGTATCTTCAAGTCAAGAGTGAATAGAATAGAATAGAATTATTTTTATTCAAGTAAACTTTTACATGTGCTTTTGAATCGTCAACTAGTTTAATTTACCACTGGTTCGGAATGCCGTTCCTACCGAGAAGAACCAGCAAGAAACTCGGCAGTTGCTCTTTTCAAGTGATCAATTTACGATATTACTATACTATCTATTAGAATAAGCATCTTCTAAGCAAGCGCGCTCCAGCTTAGGCTACATCATCACTTGCCACCAGGTCCGATTGCAGCTAAGCATTAGTCTATAAATTAAAAAAAATGTATTGTGAAATTGCCATTTAATTTTTCTGAATATAAAAATATAGAAATGTAGAGATATTATATTATAAACAGTAAACAGTAAAGTTAATAATAGTAAACCTGTATACCAAGCAAACATTGGTTCAATAAAAAGTTTATCTCTTTTTTTTCTTCATACAAAAACATTGTATGAATCACAAGGTAATGATATTCTGCAATTACTTATAATGAGACTCTGTTCTGTCGAATTTGGCTATTACAATAACAGTACATAACAACTATGTTTCTGTGTGATTTTTAACCATCTAAAAACAAGGAACTGCATTATATATAAAGATTTCAAATAGATATATGTATGTTAGAGCTTAAATATAGTATTGTAAAACTTACCTTATTTAGTAAGTGTTAAAGTATAAATTACAAATATTCTCATAGTTTTGGTTGAGCAGATATTTACATTAGTATACTACTCATCCACTTTCAAAAATTATTTCACTGACAGACATAGTACGCGACAGGTCGGGATGACAATCGGGGAGAGAACGCCCCGCACGCCCGCACAGCCTCTGCGCTAAACCGGTGCGGGCGAGCATGTGTGACGTGCGAGTGTGCGGGGCGTGCTCCCGCCTTATACCCCGATTGCCATCTCGACCTGTAGACATCCCCAGACTTCTATAGGCTATAAAAAAAAAAAAAAAAAGATTCCGACGAATTGAGAACCTCCTCCTTTTTTTGAAGTCGGTTAATGATATAAATATACCGTACTTATCGCTGACGAAGTTGCGGGTAAAAGCTAGTTTTATATAAGTGAACTTCCTCATTTTACTTTTCAAACAGAATGTAAGAAAATCTTTAACTACATCAATGCTATAACATAGACAAGTCTACAAGTTGTTGGGAACCATAAGGGAGAGGGAAGTATCTCTTCAGGCTGTGATATTAAAGCGCCTTTGCATTCAAGTTCCAAACATTAAAACTCAAAATAATATGTATTATCATCAGAATCGTCATCGTAGGTCTCTATTCAGTATGAGAAGTTTAGGCCATAGTCTACCACGCTGGCCAAGTGTATGTGTACTAATACACACCTTTAATTAGAATAAAATTAGAGGTGCGTGCCCGGGATCGAAGCCCGGACCTTCTCGAATAGTAGGTTGACGTCTTAAGCACTATAGACTAACGCTGCATAATATGCATGAATTGCAATCTGGGATTTCATGATTAAACTAATTGCTTCCTTTGGCCTTTGATTCGCGTGATATCATATACCTACCTAGTACCTACACACAATGGTAACTATTGTAGGCTACCTACTAACTAAAACTACGTGTAATTAAGTCAGTCAGTTTTGTAAAGTGCATCGTAACTCGTAAGCCGAGCTTAAACGTTTGTTGTGAATAAACCATGATTATCCGTGGTCCGCAACGCGTAACGAATCGAAGTCAAGTTCACTATCTATAGTTAAAGTTAACCGCGAGTTTTTTAGGGTTCCGTAACTCAAAAGGAACAACGGAATCCTTATAGGATCAGGTAGATACTTGAAATTTTCACAGAGTGTGTATTTCTATTTCCGCTGTAACAACAAATGATAAAATTTTCTAAATAATGTAAACGTAAATTAAAAAAAATATAACATAATCCTGTACGATACGGAACCCTTTTTTAATCCCTTTGGAAGTTTTGTTTCTTGCGTTGGGTCGTAGGGTGAGATCTATATAGAGCACACTTTGACTTTGCTCAGACGTAAGACAGAGTTAAAACGAGATAGATTTATTTATATCCCTCCATAAATCTGTCTCGTTTTAAGTTTGAATTAATTTAATAATAATTAATTAATTAAATCATTTTATTGGAAGCAACTAGGGCTCAATTTGTTAGTGGGCAGACTCTCTTAAAACTAAAGTTAGTAACTACTACTACAGTTTAATTTTTTTAACATTGACAATTAATGTGGCCTTACCAACACTTGCACAAAGTGTTCAAGCATTGGTGAGTCCATCTTGCTCGCAAACATGTTCAGGATGCGGGTGGTACTTAAGCGCAGCCTTCTCAGCAGTGATGATGACTTGATGAAGTCATCGATCCGTTCATCTGCGAACATTCCTGACGCTGAACAGAAACCGCAAGCCCATCAGCATCATGAAACTATTATACTGCACCCTTAGGGTGTCTGTCAAGTTTAATTTAATTAGTTTAATTTAATTTAATTTAATATGAAGCCAATGGCATACAAAGAAATAATTAATATATGACAACTTATATAAACTTAAGACTATCAATGCATATATATACCTACTCACTTACAGGCTAACTCAACATTCGTAATCTAAAACTTCTAAATTTGTTTAACTTCTAAGTTTTGGCAGTATGCCTTGAAGAGCGTTTTTTTTTTGCTTCTTTACTGATTCGGGCGAACCTGCGGGCCAATATATTATTACATCTAATTGCCAAGGCCCTTGTCTCTCTCTCGATGTCGACATGATCTTTAAGGTCCTTCGCAACATAGTGACCCAGTCACAGACCCATTAAGTCTGAAGAAAGTCAAAAATATGCTCTCTATAGATTTCAACCTAAGAGCCTACATGCTAGTAGTAATTAATGTCTTCTTGCACAATAAATAGTTTAATCGCATAAACTCATATTATCTCTTGCCTACGTCTTATCGTCTTTCGAACTGCATGGAATTAGTTGATATCTGGCAATTATTGGATACGAACGTTGCCGACGGTAACTAAACTAAAATAGTTTAGTTTTAGTGCATTTTAGTGAAGTTTATTCTATAGTGCAATATCTATCTTTAAATTAGAACACTGCGCGGTGAATAGGTCTAGGCATTGATATAAAACCCTCAAAGATACACGGTTCCTTAACAAAGTAATAATAAAAGTGGCCCAATTTTCTTGTTTACAAAAACATCACAAGTTCACAATGTAAAGCGAAATGTTATTTTTTCACAGATCTAGATTAATTTAACGAAATGGGTGTATTTCTGTAATTTCTTTGTGCCATTTCTCCTCCTTCATCTTCTATCAAAATTCCCGTAAATGAAGTTAGAATAACTTATTTCAGTCAGGTTAGTCAGCGGGCTGTATTTCGTGAACCAGAACCTCCCATGGCCCCACCAACCTCTCGGTTATATGGGGCGAATCGCAGGAGGGAGCCAGTTCGGTACTTGCTCTTGGCGTTCTTCCGGGGCGCCTTCTTGACTCCCTACAAATTATTTTATCTCTCCTCCTTGTCCCTTATGCTCACTCTCCCCCCTTGGGGGCTAGACGTCCCCGCTGCTGCTCCTCCGTGGTGCCGGCCTGGCACCTGTACATTCCGAGCTGTTTCGCCTCTTGTGCTAATGGTGCGCGAATTCTCGTAGCCGGTTGTGATTTTCCGCCGTTGAGACGAGGTCCCTGTAAAAAACTGGTCCCACTTCCCCGCGTACGATCCCATCCAACACCGTCACCCGCAAGTCCTCATAAAGGGTACCTCATGGTTCCTCATGAACCGTAATAGGTAGAATTGAAATTTTCACAGAATGTGTATTTCCATTTCCGCTATAACAACAAATAATAAAACTATCAAAATGGCCGTCATCAAAATAAAAATAAAGTAAAAAACGTTACTATGCTGTGGTACGGAACCATTCGGTTGCGAGTCCGATTAGCACTTAATCGATTTTTTTTATAATATTTAATATCTTGAGTTTTTTACATCAATGCTGTTTAGTTTTGCATTTCGCATTTTACCGGTAGCTATAGTCACAACTTAGTCATGCATATGTCAATACGATATAACAAAGACAGTGTGACGATGATGATGGAGGAAAATCAGAACTATGGATACGAGACCTACCTGCAGATGCTGAAAGCTGTGACGAGGGAGAAGACTAGAAGGTATTTACCTGTCTTCTTATGCGTTGGCGTTATTGCGATTCGTTTTTTTTTAAAGTCGTTTTTTTTTTTTTTAAAGAATAAATTAGCCATGTTAAATGACTAATATTCCCCTTTCCTTTCCAACTAAGCATCAGGCTTGTGCTAGGAGTAGGTACGACAATAGTGCAACGGGCGGGGTTTGAACCGTCGACCTTTCGGTTTTCAGTCCACTCCTTTACCCGTTGAGCTATTGAGGCTCTAAATTATAGCAATTTAAGTACCGTAATCTAGCACGTAAAATTCTAGACAAAACTTCTTTTGTCTAGTAAAAAATATTCGTGAAATATAATAGCGTGCAAGGCCGGGCCGGGTGTGTTCTGTTCTGTGTTGTTAAGTGAGCTTCTGGTGGTGCCGTTCGTGTGAGTTCATGTACTGAGCGAAGGCTATGTACAGTACATAATGACCGTCCATGCGATGGTACTTACTTGTATCTTTTCAACGCACAGACTAACATTTTGGATCACCATTCCTCATAATCATGGCTAAGGTTTGGAATACTCTTCTGCGATATGTGTTTCCTACCAATTACAACCCGGGTATCCTTAAAACAACAGTGAATAGGCATTTTCTTGGTAAACGCGTCTCATCTTAGGCCACATTATCACTTTCCATCAGGTGTGACTGTGATCAAGCGTTTGCCTATAGTGAATAAAAATAAAAATCTCCCTGGCGCAGTGGTAAGCGCTGTGGTCTTGTTAGTGGGAGGTCCTGGGTTCAATTGACGGCAGGGGTTTGATATTTCATATTTTCTAAATCTCCGGTCTGGTCTGGTGGAAGGCTTCGGCGGTGGCTAGTTACCACCCTACCGGCAAAACCATACCGCCAAGCGACTTAGCGTTCCGATACGATGCCGTGTAGAAACCAAAAGGGGACTAGAAGTAGAAACTAAAAGTTTAATAATAACTGCCATAGCCCTTCCAGGTTAGCCCGCATCCATCTTAGATTGCATCATCACTTACCACCAGGTGAGATTGCAGTTAAGGGCCAACTTGCATCTGAATAAATAAATAAAAAATGATAGTGAAGACTCCCACCGGGTTAACACGCTTTGCTGATTTCTTGCCGGTTCTTCTCAGTAGAATTTGCTTTCCGAACTGATGAAAGAGTCTTGCTATATTATTATAAGTGGCACAGGCTGTTCTACTTGAAATAGATAAGGTCATTTCATTCCATTTTAGGACTGACTCGTTATTAACTACCGGATGAGATCGCAGTCAACGGCCTATCATTGAATAAAAAATAATACCATTAAAAAAATCGGTCAAGTGCAAGTCTGACTCGCACACGAAGGGTTCCGTACCATCGTATAAGAAATAACAATTTTTAGTTTTTTTTTAATTTCATGGCGCTCATTTTGTTATAATTGTTGTTACAGCGGCAATATAGAAATACACATTCTGTGAAAATTTCAACTCTCTAGCTACCTATCACAGTTCACGAGTTACAGGCCGCTGACAGACGGACGGACAGACAGCAGAGGCTTAGTAAAAGGGTCTCGTTGGCACTCTTCGGGTGCGGAACCCTAACAAAAAAGGCTGAAGAAACGCTGCAATACATTACATAATTTTGAAATTCGGTACTTAGTCGAATATGATACATACACTGACTTATATATTACTTCGTAAGGACAGGGCCATTGAACAAGCAAAATGGCACCGATTCATTGGTCCTAAAATGTTTATTTAGCACCAATGCAACCTCATTGACGTCTGGATTTCAAACGGGTCGTTCATTAGTATCTAAGAGGTGGCGCTGATTTATTTGGTTCCAAAACCGTGAAAAATTTTGTTTGCTTGACCATATCTTGTCATTTATATCGATGGATACACATAATAATTTAGTGTGTCTGATTCGTTCTATTTCAAGGGCAAAAGATTTGATTTTAATTTACTCATCCAATTGTAGATTTTTCAGTATTCCAGTCTATTTGAATAGGAGTTGATGCCTGAGACTTGAATAAAAAGCTGTGATAGCCTAGCGGCTAGGACGTCCGCCTTCTAATCGGAGGTTGGGAGTTCGATCCTGGGCACACACCTCCAACTTTTCGTATTTGTGTGCGTTTTAAGTAATTAAAACTAATCACTTGCTTAAACGGTGAAGGAAAACGTCGTCAGGAAACCTGCATGAGAGTTCTCCTGTTCTCAGAGGTGTGTGAAGTCTACCAATCCGCACATAGCCAGCGTGGTAGACTATGGCCAAAGCCCTCCCTGAGAACCCACTCTGAGAAGAGACCCGTGCTCTGTAGTGAGCTGCGTGATGGGTTGACCATGATGAGACTTAATGGCCCGAGTGGGTTTAGGATATTTTAAGGATACTTTTTTTATTTTTTATTCAGGTACAAGTTAGCCCTTAACTGCAATCTCACCTGGTGGTAAGTGATGATGCAGTCTTAGATGAAAGCGGGCTAACCTGGAAGGGGTATAGCAGTTTTTTTATGAAATTTACACCCCTTTGGTTTCTACACGGCATCGTACCGGAACGCGAAATCGCTTGGCGGCACGGCTTTGCCGGTAGGGTAGTAACTAGCCACGGCCGAAACCTCCCACCAAACCAGACTCTGATATTTCAGGATAAAAGAAAACCTATGTTCGTCTTCGGGATGCAAGCCGTCAAAATCGGTTAGACAGATGGGCCGTGAAAAGGGAACAGACATACTGACATTTATGGAAGTATGGATGTCTTTTAAGTAGCGAATTTCTGTTTTTTTTTTATTTTGACATTTGGTACAGGGATAGCTTACATCCCGAAGATGAGCATTGGATCGCGAAAAATGTTCCCATAGGATTTAAGTCGTGGACATCATCTAGTTTTCAATATTACATTTTATTGCGGTGAAATTCTATGGGCTGAATTGGCTATTTGACTCCAATTTTTTATTACTTTATTATAAACTGGGATAAAAATATTGACGTAAACTGAAAAAACAAATCAAATCGATCAAATAACAAAAAAGTTATAAGCATTTAAATATTTCTGATTAGACAGAGATAGCGATATAGCATTTTGACTTCACACCATACTAATGCCATAGTAACTTCGTGCTTTTTCATACAAATCTTCGTTTTGCGAGAAAGGGATAGAATACCCTCCCACTCCAAAATTAAAATGCCTGTAACTTTGTAAATATTTGTTGGATTTTAATATTTTTTTCAGCGTACGTCATTATTTTTATCCTAGTCCATACTAATATTATAAATGCGAAAGCGTGCCTGTCTGTCTGTCTGTCTGCTAGCTTTTCACGGCTCAACCGTTCAACCGATTTTGATGAAATTTTGTACAGAGATAGCTTGCATCCCGGGGAAGGACATACTGTAGAGGCATGCGGCCTCTTCTAAGACTGGCAGCTGTAAAGAAGACATTTCACATCGCAGCTGCCACTTAGAACGGAAATTTGAATACGGAGCGATTCGAAAATCCTGCGGCCCTGGGCGAAATCCAGGGGCCACATTCGCTCCTCAGATACCAAGACCGACACATCACTGTCGAGCACCGAGCTCCAGCTTTCTTGATTTCGTCTGGTCGGAGACAACCAGCTTGTGTTTTAAATTAATTGTGTTTATCCTGAATTATATCTTGTAAATATGTGAGCAGCCGTTTCATTCATACTCCGTGCTACCACAATACGTTACTTTTTATCCCGGAAAATTAAAGAGTTCCACGGGATTTTCAAAAACCTAATTCCACGCGGACGAAGTCGCGGGCATTATCTAGTTTATAATAAAGTAATTATATTTATCAAATTCAGAAGTAGGAAAATACCCAATTCCGTACGTGAATCAGGCCTAAATTAAACTAAAGTTAATTGACCAGAACAAACAATAAAATAAAATATCCTGCTCCCTGCTCTGTCGTTATTGAACTCAGGTCCGTTGAACTGAAAGGTCCGCTAGCAATAAATCTTGCAGAGACAACTTTTTAAAGGAAAAAGTTGCAGAAATCAACTTGCGCTTGTTCTTTACACAGTTTAAGCATTGTAGTCACGACACTGCGGCAGGGCCGATTTAGTAAGCAGTTAGATTGGAAAAATTTCGACGACTTCCCTGGCGCAGTGGTAAGCGCTGTGGTCTAGTCAGTAGAAGGTACCGGGTTTGATTCCCGGCAGGGGCTTGGAATTTTATTAAATTTCTGGTCTGGTCTGGTGGGAGGCTTCAGCCGTGGCTAGTTACCACCTTAGCGGTAAAGCCGTGCCGCCAAGCGATTTAGCGTTCCGGTACGATGCCGAGTAGAAACCAAAGGAATATGGGTTTAATAAAAATTGCCACCCCCCCCCCCCCCCCCCCCAGGTTAGCCCGCATCCATCTTAGATTGCATCATCGCTTACCACCAGGTGAGATTGCAGTCAAGGGCCAACTTGTATCTGAATAAAAATAAATAAATAAAAACTAGGGTGGTCCCTACACATGGGTGTACCCTATCTAGGATGCATATCTGCTCCTGTCGGCTGATCTAGGATTATACCTAGAATTACCCTACACACGACATGTTTGGAAGGCAATCTAGGACCCCATAACAAACCCCACTTTTTCACCGTAAATCGGCCCTTTCGCAGTGTCATGAGAAGGACACTTTAGGTGACTTGCCAGAGCTGACTCACGTGAGTTTGATTGTTAGTGGACCCTTGGCTTAAAAGGATTAGTTTTAGCGCGTCCTAATTTAAACCAATTACGCTAATTCTGTCGCGCACTAAACTTTGATATAGTTAATTGAAGAGGACTAAAAATAAACTCATTTTCCACAATTTTGAAAAAGATGATGACTAGGGCGCGTTTGGAACCTTCGTAGCTTTAGTTTGAAGTTTACATACATTATCACCACTATACAAATTAACAATTTTGGCAATCAATACGAGTAACATGTTACCTATTTTGAATAAATCATTTGATTTTGACTTTAATCTTCAAGTATAACTTTATAGCCTTGCGCTTGATTACATGGTCGGGTTTTTAATAAGGACACCAAAAATTGTCTGTTCAAACATTTGGAAATATATTTTTTATGATAACCGTACATAATTATATCTTCATGCTCGCATTTTTTGCTCTGCAATGAGTAATTTCGGTTGAGTTAAGAAAATAAATATAATTATTTTAATCGGTTGAGACAGGAATTTGGGACGAGTGAAAAACATTATACCTATGTTGGGACATCATAGGATGAATACGGAACTACCCAAAGGCATGCAGATAACTCCTCTCCATAAACGGAGAACGCGTGACGCACCGCTCGCCGCAACGCACCACGCGACGCGCGACGTACCACGCGACGCGCAACGCGCCGCGTGTCTGGAAAAGAGCCCTTAAGTTTTTAAAGTAACAAAGTGCAATCAATCAAGTTTTGTTTATAACAGTTACATAGTTTCGACGTTATTAAACTAAAGACCTGCGTAAGCGATTTATTATTATCTATGTTTTAGGTATGTAAAAATTTGATAAATTACTCATTTCAATTGTTATAATATTATTTACCTATGCAACATGCAATAATTGTTATCGGTCAAAAGCCAGAACGTCCTAAATTCAAAAATTGGTATTGAGGCAAACAAAAGATAATGTTCAAGTCGTACTAAAGTCTATCTCTGCTGATCTGCTCTGTTTCAACTCGACCCATCACCGGCTCATTACTGAGCACGGGTCTCCTCTCAGAATGAAAAGGGTTACGCCTAGCTAAGTGCGGATTGGTAGACTTCACACCTTTGAGAACATTATGGAGAATTCCCAATTCCAGAATTCTCAGGCATGCAAGTTCGAAAGCGTTTCCCTTTAAAGCAACTGTTATTTTAATTGCTAATATCGTTAAAGCAACTGTTATTTTAATTGCTAATATCGTTAAAGCAACTGTTATTTTAATTGCTAATATCGTTAAAGCAACTGTTATTTTAATTGCTAATATCGTTAAAGCAACTGTTATTTTAATTGCTAATATCGTTAAAGCAAGTGGTATTTTAATTGCTGAACGCATGCTTGGCATCAGGCCTTGGGCCCACCGAATAGAAGGCCTAACAACGCTTTTTTAGGGTTCCGTACCCGAGGAGTGCCAACAGGATCCTATTACCTACTAAGCCTCCGCTGTTCGTCCGTCTGTCTGTCAGTGGGCTAGGTATATCTCAAGAACCATAATAGGTAGTCAGTCATAATTACCTAGGTACCTAATAAAAATTTCAAAATGGCCGTCATGCAAATTAAAAAGTATAACGGTACGGAATATCTTGTAACGATGGTACGAAAATCCGACTCGCTCTTAACCGATTTTTATTCATAGTAAGCAAGCCAATTAACACAGATTCGACCTCTCTATTTCTCTTACATCTAAGAGCCCTAGAACTTTCGTTTGAGCTTTTCAAGTTTCCACAAGACTTGTAGACATGAGGGCGGCACTCGACGATGTGTGTTTATGTTTTATTTCTTGCTCTACAACAAAAGAGCCCGTGAAACAGGGTCAAGGCTGCGTTATGTCTAGCGAATAAATATACGTGACCCATACGTGGAAAGCTTGATCTAACGCTGATATGAAAAGAGACACGAGTAAAAGCATTTTAATTTTTAACCAACTTTTTTAGGGTTCCGTACCCTAAGGGTGCCAACGGGACCCTATGACAGTACGCGGCCAAAAGTAATGTACATGGGCCTTGTCAAAGTCAAAGTCAAATGATTTATTCAAAATAGGTAATAAATTACTCTTATTGATTGTCTGGTATAGTGTTAGATTTGTAAGATAATATAGTGGTGATAATTATAACGCAAACTTAAAACTAAAGCTACGAGGGTTCCAAACGCGCCCAGGTCTGAGAAGAGCCCACAACAAACTCAGCCGGGTATTCTATTATTATCACCACTTTACAAAATTATTGAAACTTATTAGAACTATCACAAAGTCGTTAAGCAACTCATTCCCAAGCTTGCTTATCATTTAAATAATCCTTTACATTGTAATAGGATTTTTCAATTAGTTTACGTTTTATGAAAACTTTGAACTTGTTGAGAGACATCTCCAATATGTCTTCTGGAAGCTTATTATAGAAACGTATGGAATTACGAGCAAATGAATTGCTAACTTTACTGAGCCTAGAGGCGGGAATTACAAGTTTATTTTTATTTCTAGTATTTATATTATGACAGTCACTTTTTTTTAAATTTATTTATGTTTTTATGTACGTACAGTAAATTTTCAAAAATATATTGATTATGCACTGTCATAATTTTAACTTCCCTAAATTTAGTTCTCAGCGACTCTCGTGGCCCCATACTGTATATGGCTCGAACAGCCCTTTTCTGCAGCACAAAAATAGAATTAATGTCAGCAGCATTACCCCATAATTTAGAATGACATTTAGGCTTTGTAGAGCGTTGTCTCTGTCACTCACAAAGCAGAAATGTCATTCGTAAAAGCAAGGTTCATTACTTTCTGCCGCGTACTGTATTTCACTTGAAGATACGAGTACCTACCTATATTAAAATTGGAGGGGAAAACTGATCAGTTCCAAAAAGGAGGAGATTCTCAATTCGGCCCCTTTTATTATTCTAATAATAACGTCCCTATACCGTATATCGGCCACGTTGGCCATTCTCCACAAAATTGAGCCATCTGCGCGGAAACGAGCATAACTAACTTAAGGTTAGACCAACGAGGTGAATAAAAACCGGCCAAGTGCGAGTCAGGCTCGCGCAATGAGGGTTCCGTACTACAGTCGTATTTTTTCGACATTTTGCACGATAATTCAAAAACTATGATGTATAAAAATAAATAAAAATCTGTTTTAGAATGTACAGGTGAACACCTTTCATATGATACCCCACTTGATATAGTCACTCACTTCGAAAGTTGAAAATACTAATTATTAGTTCATGACCGCTATTTTTTTTTTTTGTGTGATCTAACCCTAAATTCACGGTTTTCAGATTTTTCCCCAAATGTCAGCTATAAGACCTACCTGCCTGCCAAATTTCATGATTCTAGGTCAACGGGAAGTACCCTGTAGGTTTCTTGACAGACAGACAACAAAGTGATCCTATAAGGGTTCCGTTTTTCCTTTTGAGGTACGGAACCCTAAAAAGTAAGTATTAACTAGTAGTTAACAGCTACGTTCTATCGGAGTAAATCAGAACAGTGTGAACGGTAATTGTTCCGCAAAATCAAATCGATAACCCTTGAAAGCACCGATAACACTATCAGGACTGTAAACCTAGGTATACTCATTCGTCGGTCGTACCCTCCCTCGCCAGTCCTACCAATTCTCATTTGGCCAACGTAGTGGACAACGTAGTGGACTGCAGACGTGAAAGTAACCTTATTTAAAGCGTTCTGTCAGTCCTTCTATACCGGTGCACTATGGGTGACATATACACGCCGAGCCTACAGCGCCCTGCGTGTTCAATATAATAACGCTTTTAGGATGCTGTTGAGGTTGCCGTGGCGCTGTAGCGCATCTAAAATGTTTGCAGACGCTCACACCAGTGACTTTTTTGCCATAATGCGCAAAAAAGCGACATCTCTCCTGCAGCGCTTACGTACCAGCGACAACGGCATCCTAAAAGTAATTGCTGCCAGGCCTGACTGTCCCATACTACACCACTGTGTGGCGGTAGCTATTGGGTCAGTAAAATAAAATTAATTGTACCTACCTACTAATGAACTAACAATACTAACTTACTATTTAAGGAAAAATTGTAACTAACATACTAACAAACTATGGATCTATGAAGGTCTGAAATAAACGTTTATTTATTTATTTATTTATTAATGGCCAAACCCTTCTCATTCTGAGAGGAGGTTCGTGCTCAGTGGTGAGCCGGCTATAGGTTGATCGTGATACGCCGTACCCACGTAGACGCGGGTCATCTAGTTATATCTAAATGTGAGAAGACTCCAGAACTTTAAAATAATTATTTTTCTTGGTTGGAAAAAAAAGAGTAAGTTAATGCACCTGAACAAAAAAAAAAACCGGCCAAGTGTGAATCAGGCTCGCGCAATGACGGTTCCGTACTACAGTGGTATGTTATCGATATTTTGCAGGATAATTCAAAAACTATGATACATAAAAATAAATAAAAATTTGTTTTAGAATGCACAGGTGAAGACCTTTCATATGATACCTCACTTGATATAGTTATCACACTTCGAAAGTTGAAAATATTAATTATTAGTTCATGACCACAATTTAATTTTTTTGTGTGATCTAACCCTAAATTCATGGTTTTCAGATTTTTCCCCAAATGTCGGCTATAAGACCTACCTACCTGCCAAATTTCATGATTCTAGGTCAACGGGAAGTACCCTGTAGGTTTCTTGACAGACAGACAGACAGACAGACACAACAAAGTGATCCTATAAGGGTACCGTTTTTCCTTTTGAGGTACGGAACCCTAAAAAACTGTACGAAGTCAACTGTCACGGCTGGCTGGAGCGGCGCACAAAAACTCGATCACTGACTACAGAAAATCTAACCAGAATCTCTTGTGAAACGTTATCCGGTCGCTGATTGCGACTGCTTTGTAAAAAAAAAACTTTGGACATTCTCTCATCTTACGTCAAGAAAACTACTGGTATGAATGAAAATTAAATTTGTTTTCCGATTCTGATAACGTGGTCGTCCACATCGGCTTTCTATTTGGGTTCGATCTCGGGCACGCCCCTATAGTATAGAAAAATGTTTATTCGAGGTATTATATGTGTAGGTAGGGTTGCCATACGTCCGGGTTTCCCCGGATTTGTCCTCGTTTAGAGGGCGTCCGGGGAGCGTCCGTTCAGGGCTTCATTTGTAGTCCGGGATTAAAAATTTAAAGTTTTAGGCCGCGCGCCCGCCCGCGACACGCACTGTGATTTGTGTTTTATTTTAACAATGAAAAAAATCTAACTAATGATTTAAACAATTTCTAACAAACTGTAATAAGATTATGTTTTGTCAGGTACATTTAAAATGATGATAAAAGTTGACTCAATTTAATTTTAAAGTTTGAAAATGAATAAAAAACTGATTGATGACATTTTTAACTGTTTTTTATTACACTGTAAATGTTTAAAAAAACCTGTTGACATATCCGGGTTCTGGTCTCTAAAATCCGTGGTTTTAAAGCGTCATGTCCCGGTTGCCAAATTTTAGAGATGGCAACCCTAGGTGTAGGCAATATCCGTACAGCAGTGCAACACCTCGAACAGGTAGGCCACTCAGCTTGTGTTGAGACGTCGGGCCCCTCAGCAGACACATATGACGAATATCTGAGGTACCAAACGGAATTTAATTCTAAATTAGCCTGTACTGTCCCACGTCTGGGCAAAGGCCTCCCTCCGATCTTTCCACCGTTTCCTATTCCGTGCCTCTTCAGGCCACGTAACTGTAAACTTATCGAATTCATCACGCCAACGTCCCCTCGGCCTACCACGCTGGTGTTGATGATTCTGGGGAGTCCAGAACGAGCATTATTTCACAAAACGGAAATCCTGTCACTTAATATCGAAGTTATCAGGAAAGTCCAAAAGTCATTTGTGGGTATTGGTATTACCTTTTATAATAAAATCCCGCAAACTATTTTGGACTTACCTTTGCACAAGTTTAAAAAATCTATTAAAAATATGCTCCTGAAAAAAGCATATTACACAATTGAAGATTATCTAAATGATAAAAGAGCGTGGATTTGACCTGCAGCTCGTTCCAGCAACGCACAAGACTGCAAATACTATTTTATACATGGCATAATTTTGTACCTATATCAAATATTTGAAAAGAGCAACCGCCGAGTTTCTTGCTGGTTTTTCTCGGCAAGAAAGGCATTCCGAACCAGTGGTAGATGCATACGACTATTCGTAAGCACTTGTAAAAGTTTATACGAATAAAAAAGATTTTCATTTTCATTTTCATTTTCATCTGTTGACAAGCGGTCTTGTCTGTGTGTATACATCTTATCGAAGAGGCGGAACCTCTTGCGCGATTGCCGATTAGTTTCATTTTTTATTGTGCAATAAAAATAATAATCTACTTATTGCAAGGATAAAGTGCCTGCGGTGGTATCTTTTGTCGTTTGTAGGAAATAACAAGATAAACTAAACGATTTAGCACAAAGATATTCATTATCATCGTATCAGCCTGCGGACGTCCACACTCACAGTGAACATAGGCCTTCCCTTAATGATATCATCATCATCATCAACCGATAGACGTCATGTGCTAGACATAGGTCTCTTATAGGGATTTCCACACGCCACGGTCTTGCGCCGCCGCCATCCAGCGGCTCCCTGCGACTCGCCTGATGTCGTCCGTCCACCTAATGGGAGGTTTTCCATCGCTGCGCTTTCCGGTGCGATGTCGCCATTAAACGGTACCCTAAAAGGAGGTCCGTATGCAAACTAGGTCGAAACTGCAATTCAGTGAGAGTAAACTGTATAAACATATAGTCTCGTAAACTTCTCACTTCTCTTCACTTTACTCTAGTAAAGTGGTGATACTAAAAAGAATACCCGGTTGAGTTTGTTGCGGGCTCTTCTCAGACCTGGGGCGCGGTTGGAACCCTCGTAACTTTCGTTTTAAGTACGTATTAATTATTATCACCACTACATCATCTTAAAAATTAACAATTTTGATCAACTTTGATCATGAAACAATTACAATAATTGAGATTGTAATAATGATTGATGCATGTTTTACGAAATCGCCCTACAGGAGGAAACCGAGAGTTCCCTCACTCTAGTTCACTCTGGTCACGTTCCTCAGCACGAGTCAAAAGCACTTGTAAAAGTTTGTTTGTATTTAATTCTATTATATTCAGCAATGAGCAATGCGCTGCAAAGAGAGAGAGTAGGAGTTTCCTAAAAGAGTTCCCGGTATTAATGTAGGAACTGTTCATTTTTCCAGAAGCTCGTCACGGTCGCCCTCCCCGTCCCTTCGACACACGGACGGCGCCTTGGACATAGACAATGACAAAGTGAGTACATATACAACATAATATTATCCATACTAATATTATAAATGCGAAAGTCTATCTGTCAGTCTGTCTGCCTGGTAGCTTTTCACGGCCCAACAGTTTTGATGAAATTTGGTACACAGTTAGCTTACATCCCGGGGAAGGACATAGGCTACTTTTTATCCCGGAAAATCCTAGAGTTTTCACGGGATTCTTAAATAAACCTACGTCCACGCGGACGGAGTCGCGGGCATCATCTAGTCTAAATATATAAAAGGAAAAGGTGACTGACTGACTGACTGATATATCAACGCACAGCTCAAACTACTGGACGGATCAGGCTGAAATTTGGTATGCAGATAGCTATTATGACGTAGGCATCCGCTACGAAAGGATTTTTGAAAATTCAACCCCAGGGGGTGAAAATATAGAAGTTTGAAATTTGTGTAGTCCACGCGGACGAAGTCGCGACCATAAGCTAGTAATAATATAAATGCGAAAGTGCGTATGTCTTCTGGCTTTTCACGGCCCACCCGCTTTAAAGAAACTTGGTGCAGAGTTCGCTTATATCCCGGGGAAGGGCATATGCTACTTTTTGTACAAAAAAATCAAAGAGTTCTCACGGGATTTGTAAAAGCTCATCCGCGTAACCGATTTCGACGAGGTACAGAGATAGCTTGCATTCCGGAGACGGAGATAGGCTACTTTTAAATCCGGAAAATCAAAAAGATTCTACGGGATTTTCAAAAATCTAATCCAAACGGGCGAAGCTGCGGGCATCATCTAGATTCTAGTATGTAATATTCATATTTTGATAGTGTACCTAACCATTTATTTATCAGCATAATTTTATCTTGACATCAATGATAACAT
Organism: Maniola hyperantus; assembly: GCF_902806685.2. Lineage (NCBI taxonomy): Eukaryota > Metazoa > Arthropoda > Insecta > Lepidoptera > Nymphalidae > Maniola > Maniola hyperantus. The sequence goes on along the minus strand of NC_048546.1, from coordinate 700,535 downwards.
TACTGATAATGACTACCGAACCGTTGAACATGCTTCCTCACGCTCGCACTATTAAGAGATATTTGAAATTTTTGAGGGCTCCGAGTATATGAAAATGAAAATGAAAATCTTTTTTATTCGTATAAACTTTTACAAGTGCTTACGAATAGTCGGATGCATCTACCACTGGTTCGGAATGCCTTTCCTGCCGAGAAGAACCAGCAAGAAACTCGGCGGTTGCTCTTTTCAAATATTTGATATAGGTACAAGATTATGCCATGTATAAAATAGTATTTGCAGTCTTGTGCGTTGCTGGAACGAGCTGCAGGTCAAATCCACGCTCTTTTATCATTTAGATAATCTTCAATTGTGTAATATGCTTTTTTCAGGAGCATATTTTTAATAAATTTTTTAAACTTGTGCAAAGGTAAGTCCAAAATAGTTTGCGGGATTTTCTTATAAAAGGTAATACCAATACCCACAAATGACTTTTGGACTTTCCTGAGGCGGAAGGCAGGAGCTGCAAGTTTGTTTCTGTTTCTAGTAGTATATTTGTGTGAAATTAGATTCTGTCCGTCTCTATATCAGAGCAATTACTACTAGTCCATAGTCATACTTCCATACTAATATTATAAAAACGAAAGTGTGTATGTCTGTCTGTCTGCTAGCCTTGCACGGCTCATCCGTTCAACCGATTTTGACGAAACTTAGTACAGCGATAGGCTACTTTTTATCCCGGAAAATCAAAGAACTAAAATTAAAGTTATTATTGTAAATAAAGATGTCTGATAATAAAGATTATATTATTATTATTATTAAAGAGTGCCCACGGAATTTTTACAAATCTAAATCCACGCGGACGGAAGTGATATCTAAATCTATGGCCCAAAGCCGAAAATAACATGAGAGCTAGAAAATACTTAAAAAGGGCTCATAGAGACACTGGGTATTAGGTACATAGGCTTAGATCCTATCCAGGCCCAGGTCTATAAGGTATCGTTTAAAAGAAATTTAGCATTTATTTTAAGATCTGTTAAAACTGCGGCACCCTCCGTAGTAGAACCGCTCATTTCTCCAAAAGTTTTTTCTCCACTGGGCCACTCTCGTATAATCACTTGCCCAAATATATAATTGAGACGCGAGAACTTTCTTTATAAGATAAAATTGAAAAAACTACTGTTAGAAAAGTTGTTCGAGATTGTAATCATGATTGAGGCAGGTTTTACGAAATCGCCCTGCAGATCAAATCCATACTAATATTATAAATGCGAAAGTGTGTCTGTCTGTCTGTCTGCTTGATTTTCACGGCCCAACCGTTCAACCGATTTTGATGAAATTTGGTACAGAGTTAGGTTATATCCCGGGGAAGGACATAGGCTACTTTTATCCCGGAAAATTAAAGAGTTCCCACGGGATTTTAAAAAACCTAAATCCACGCGGACGAAGTCGCGGGCATCTTCTAGTTATTAATATTTAGGGTGTGATGTCATTGATTTTGTTTTTATTAGTGTAAAATTCCTGTTGTTGTTTTGTTCGCAGAGAAGCGACAAAAGCGACTCGTCGCTGCAGGGTTCCTCGCTGCCGAACGACATACCGCTCGGCATTGATGTGGTTCACTTCCAAGGCAGTAAGGTACCTACCCAAGGAACTCCAGATTCTTTTTATATATATATTTTTTTTAAGTACATATATTAATATACTTTTTTTTTTTTTTTTAATACAATAAAACTTAAAGCTAGCTTTATCTAATTACTATATAAATCATGACCGCGTGGAATGGTGCCAAGAATACTGGCTGCATTTCCGCGCTGGACAGCCAGGCTGATCCGTTGCGCAAAAAATGAGCCAGCCCTTCTGTCACCAGTTGAGGCTATTAATCGCGGTGAAATGTCTCGTAAAAAATTTTTAGCACTAAGACTCCATGGCCCCAGGGTCTCCACGGCAAACGGCACAAAAATGTAACTCTCTATAAGAGAGGCATACTTGCGCCGCTTGCCGTTTTCAGCTGTTTCTTTTTATATTTTTTATTTGCTTTCTATACAGAAATTGATAAATTTTCAGCAGAATCCACCTACTTCATGCACGTTCACGTAAATCCACTTTTCATCATTTCAAAAGGAAATTAGAAAGATCATAGATCACAATATTATGGAGAACTCTCAGGTATGCATTTGCACGTTTCCTCGTGTAAAACGAGTAATATTTAATTGTTAACACACATGGCTCTGAAAGGTTAGAAAGAAGTAGGTAAGTATCAATCTACCCAAAATTTTAAATCCCCTTTTGGCAAATGCAGATATTGTTGGGTATGCAAACATAAATTCTTAACCATATCAGAAAGTAGGACACAGTCCTTGCCAACAACATCCCGAATATTCTGTAAACAATAGATCAGTTTGCCTTCATGTTATTTCCCATTTTTGGCAACGCTTTTAAATTTTCATTTCCTTTTGTAACTTACAAAATACTTGTATCTACAAACGACAAACATGTAATATCACCATCATGATCAACTCATCCCCGGCCAACTACTGAGCACGGGTCTCCTCTCAGAATGAGAAGGGCTTAGGTAAGAGTCCGCACTGCCGGCCAAGTGCGGATTCTTCACACACCTCTGAGAACATTGTGGAGATCTCTCAGGCACGCAGGTTTCCTCACGATGTTTTCCTTCACCTGGTTTCAGTGGACTTCACATGCCACATGTCGAAAACCTTATTCTACAATATAAAAATGGATCACTAAATGTGTTGCTCATCGCAAATCTCGAGAACAGCTGAACCGATTTCGCTAATTCTTTTTTCATAATATTCCTTGAAGTACGAGGATGGTTCTTACGTAGAGATAAATTTAATTCAACCTCCCCCTTAATTTTCTAACCTCCACCCAAGTGAAGCCGGGGCGGATCAGCTAGTTATTATTAAAATGATTTTCCTATAGCTAAGTGCAGCAAATGCGCTCCGGGTCGGCGACGGGCCGGGCTCGGCGCGGGTGAAGAAGAAGAGCTGGTACAACTCGCTGTACCCCACCTACAAGAGCAAGTGTGAGGACTTCCGGCGCCTGTTCAAGGAGCTGCCCGACGAGGAGCGCCTCATTGTCGGTAGGTGCGACACTCCTTCAACTATCCTATAATCAGTACCCTTATTATAAATGCGAAAGTGTGACGTGATATTTTGCATGGGTCTAAAGATCTGGAGAGTGACATAGGCTTTTTAACCGACTTCAAAAAAAGGAGGAGGTTCTCAATTCGTCGGAATCTTTTTTTTTTTTTTTTATTTTTTTTTTTTTTTTTTATGTATGTTCCCCGATAACTCGAAAACGCCTAGACCGATTTTGAAAATTCTTTTTTTGTTTGAAAGGGTATACTTCAAAGTTGGTCCCATTTCAATTTGGTGAAGATCTGATGAACATCTTCGAAGATAGATACTGGAACTCCTCAACGGATAAGAGTAAATTGCTCGCGATCAGTGTAATAGCTTAGTAAACAGTAGACTTTCAACCAGTCATAGCATAATTCCATGGGGCCACTAAAAATTGTGAAATAAATTTTTTTTACAAAAAAAATAAAAACCGACTTCGTTACACAAACACTAAAAATTGAAAAATAATTTAATTTATTACCGAATATATTATGTATACAAGAGTTAATATAGTTCCATAATAATATTTTTTGGGGTCGGTGCCAATGAGGTGCCATTGTGGAGTCTCATAAAAATTCGAAGTCTAGACGATTCGCGCAGCTGAAGCTAATTGGCACCGGCACCAAAAAATATTATTATGGAACTATATCAACTCTTGTATACATAATATATTCGGTAATAAATTAAATTATTTTTCAATTTTTAGTGTTTGTGTAACGAAGTCGGTTTTTATTTTTTTGTAATTGTCCCGGAAAATCAAAGATTTCCCATGGGATTTTTAAAAAACCTTATTCCACGCGGACATCAGCTAGTAATACCTCTCGCTCGTTAAGAGCATCGAAGCGACAACTCGTTGGCGGGTGAAGCCTAAAATGGTGATGTTACCATAGATGAAGGAAAAAACGTTATCTGTGCGTGTCATGCACCCTTTCCCTCTAACCGCACCTCACCCCGAGAGAGGCTGGGTGAAATGATATTTGCTTGAGATACAAGATTATTTTAGTCGTAAACGGAAAGTGGAATGTTCAAATCGACGTTTGGAATTACGCCTATTTTTGGCAAAAGAAAACATTGTTTTACACAAACTAAAGACATTTGAAATGATTATGAAGTAATGTGTGAGATGAAGTTGTTAATTGTCCAATTTTCTAGTTTCTTATATGTTTAGTTACGCACGAAGTTGTCTCATAATTTGCCCTAAAATAGAGATTTTTCAAGGGCCATAACTTTTGAAATTACCTATACGGTACTTATAATAACGGTAACTTTAGAAAATTAGAAATATTAGAAATCAGAAATGATTAGAAATATGGATTTGCATTTTAGGAAAGAACTCGAACCACTAAATATTCTTGTCGAAAATGGGTTTTCCCACAATATTCTCTATAATACTATAACTTTATAGTACACAAGCACTGGTTTAAGTACTTAGCCGAGAGATGGGAAGCCATATAACTGTCATGTCAGTAAAGACCGAGCAATAAGCCGTCAGACCTATTTAAATCTCAGTCAGTATTCGCGCTTCGCACAATTGCACCATGCATTGCATTTTTTCTATCGGTCATTGTTTAAAACATTATTAAATTTCAAAATATTCATACTTCCTGAACACGAGCTTGGCTTAGAGAAACTATAGAAAGTAAGATGGAAACGCCTCCACATCTTCTATAAAAGGTAGTACAAGGAACTGTGTAAGGTTGGTCACATATCATCAGAAATTGTCTGTCAGAAAACGTTTCAAAACGACATACCGTCGCAAACATAAAATCACTTTTGCGACGACATTTTTTTTTCTTTTTAAAAGAACATTAGCCAAGTTAATTGCCGAGTAATATTCCCCTTTCCCCTGCAATTAAGCGTAAAGCTTGTGATATTTCTAATATCATTCTACGGACTCGTATACGAAGCGATTTGGTTCCTTGTTTCTAATACGCACTGCTAGAATATGGCATGCCCTTCCGGCTTCCGTTTTCTCTACCGATGTCAATATTCGGACCTTCAAAAAAAGAGTGAACAGGCGCCTTCTAGGCAAGCACGCACCACTTTAGTATCATCGCCTACTGGGCTTACTGATAGCAGGCAAGCGCACTGGTGTAATAGCAAATGCGTATTTAGTTTAAAAAAATCAGTTTCAGTCCTTGTCTAGTGTGTTGTAGAAGGAACATCTTCACAAAAATCGAAGTGTTTCACATGTGCAGATTACTCGTGCGCGCTGCAGCGCGACATCCTGGCGCACGGGCGTCTGTACGCGTCGCAGAACTACCTCTGCTTCTACGCGAACATCTTCGGCTGGGAGACCAACCTCATGCTGCAGTGGAAGGACGTCACTGCCATCACTAAGGAGAAAACTGCGCTGGTAAGTTCCTGACGCAGCGCCTGTACGCATAAACATCCTCTGTTAATCTTCTAAATATATAAAAGGAAAAGGTGACTGACTGACTGATCTATCAACGCACAGCTCAAACTACTGGACGGATCGGGCTGAAATTTGGCATGCAGATAGCTATTATGACGTAGGCATCCGCTAAGAAAGGATTTATGAAAATTCAACCCCTAAGGGGGTGAAAATGGGATTTGAAATTTGTGTAGTCCACGTGGATGAAGTCGCGGGCATCAGCTAGTAAAAAAAAAATTGCAAAGCGGTCCAGAAACCTCGAAAAAATCATTTAAAAAAACGGGCCGAATTGAGAACCACCTCTTTTTTGGAAGTCGATTAAAAACGCACACAACTCCTAACATAAAGTTAGTAGTTTGTGCCCAGGATGGAACCCTAGTGTAGGCTATCACAGCTTTCTCCAGAGTATTTCAGTAATTTTGACCGATATCCATTCGGAATAAATAATAATAAATAAATAAATAAATAAAATCATTTATTTCACCAGATACAAAATCATATTTTTGTTAGTATTGACACGTAGGTACCTTAAAACTAATTATTATAAAATTCTTACTAAAACAATACTGTGCACCTGTTTTCCGAACTAGTAGAAACTGTGTCTCGGAAAACAGGGCCTCCAGCTCGGTGAGTACAAAGCTAACTACATACTAACTAACATACTAACTAAGCTAAAGAGCTAAAGAAAATATTATGTGCGTGGAAGTCCATGTTATCTGTGTGTGTGTGTGTGTGTGTGTTTGTGTGTGCGTGAGTGCGTGTGTGTGGGGGTGTAAGTGAATGAGCACGTATAAGTGTGCATATGTGAGTGTCTTTGTATATGTTTGTGTACAATTGGGGTTACACTAGAATATCCAAAAGTTTTTCGGAATGCTTCAGTGTCGTTTGGTTGCAGGTGATCCCCAACGCGATCCTCATATGCACGATCGGAGACAAGAACTTCCTCACATCGTTCTCGGGGCGCGACAAAGCCTACCTGATGCTGTTCCGCATCTGGCAGAACGCGCTCATGGACCAGCCCATGTCCAGCCAGGAGATCTGGCAGTGGGTACGTCGCTTCGCTTACTCGTACTCTCCCTGCTTGATGAGTTCCGCATCTGGCAACGCGCTAAGCCAGGAAACTCGCCATTTTATTGTCGCTTGAGGTACACCTATAATACCTATAATAAATGTGACATGGAGAATTCAAGTTCACTTGATCTGACCTAAGTATACGTTTACGTCTAATTTTGATAAGATTTCTGATTTCGTTTCGCCATTAAGAGAAATTTGTTTTAGATATGAATCTATATATATATAAAAGGAAAAGGTGACTGACTGACTGACTGACTGAATGTCTGACTGATCTATCAACGCACAGCTCAAACTACTGGACGGATCGGGCTGAAATTTGGCATGCAGGTAGCTATTATGACGTAGGCATCCGCTAAGAAAGGATTTTTGAAAATTCAACTCCTAAGGGGGTGAAATAGGGTTTTGAAATTTTGTAGTCCACGCGGACGAAGTCGCGAGCATAAGCTAGTTCTAGCATAAAAACACCTGAGGTGTTTGTATGGGAGTACATTGCGCTGAGGCACCATGTATATGGATAGATCGATGGTGTTCAAACACAAATTATGCGCATACTTCGCTCGAGAGAGTGGGACTGGGATGTCGGCCACGCGGAGCCATTAGAAATTTAAAATCGGCTAAACCACTTGCGACACGGAGCTACGAAAATAGTTTAGTTTAATATTCTTTATTGTACACCAAAAAGAAAAGACACAAAAAGAAACATGTAAAAGAAGAACATACAATCAGCGGCCTTATCGCTGTGAAGCGATCTCTACCAGGCAACTAAGTTGAAGAAGATTTAAGGGCTAGTGAAAACTGGGTTTAAGGTGTACGTAAGTTGTTAGGGAACATAAAGATAATAATTATAATATAAGTAATATGTATATTAATAGGCACAGAAATGCCTTAATAATAATATATAGATAAAGATATACACAGGTACATATATAATACATAATATATATACATATATTAATATATAATATATATAGAAAATACTAATATTTTAATATAAATATACTTAAAAAAGAGGAAAAGATATTTTATATGATACTAGCTTATGCTCGCGACTTCGTCCGCGTGGACTACAAAATTTCAAAACCCTATTTCACCCCCTTAGGAGTTGAATTTTCAAAAATCCTTTCTTAGCGGATGCCTACGTCATAATAGCTATCTGCATGCCAAATTTCAGCCCGATCCGTCCAGTAGTTTGAGCTGTGCGTTGATAAATCAGTCAGTCAGTCAGTCAGTCATTCAGTCAGTCAGTCAGTCAGTCAGTCACCTTTTCCTTTTATATATATAGATATGTGATAATTTTAATAAGTTTAAAGTTGTGATAATAAAAAGAATACCCGGCGGAGTTTGTTGTGGGCTCTTCTCAGACCTGGGCGCGTTTGGAACCGTCGTAGCTTTAGTTTTAAGTTTGCGTAATAATTATCACCACTATACATATTATATCTTACAAATCCAACATCTGACTATCAAAAAGAGTAATTTATTACCTATTTTGAATAAATCGTTTGACTTTGACTTTAAGGTTTATTTGAAACTCAACAAAATACTTTCTTAGTGGACTTCTTCAAAATACTTTCTTTCTTATACAGCGTGTTCATATAACATGATAAATTGGTGGCGTGCTGACTGAATAGAGCCGATTGACTTTTTGTTTGTTTTTAATAATGAAGCGATTTCCCATTCTCACTCAAGTCACTCTTTTTGGTTTCGGCAGAATACCAGCGCTCAGGTTTTATTTTTTAAAACCTCGAGCATTAATGCTGAGCTGGGGCCATTTCATCCTGTGCCAATTGGGTGCAAGAACTCATTTGAAATTAATTTAATTATTAAGTATCTTTTCATTACTAACTACTACCTACTAATCTTTAATTTTAAGTTTGTTTGTACCTTAGACACAAGGTGAATAAACCAGTTTTCTTTCTTCTTTCTTTCGATTCCGCAATTTTTATAATAAAATTCCACAAACAATTTTAGACTTGCCTTTACAAGTTTAAAAAATGTGTTTAAAGTATGCTCCTAAAAAAAGCATAATATTATACAGTCGGAGACTATGTAAATGATAAAAAAGCTTGGATTTGACTGGCTCCAGCAATGCACGGGGCTGCAATGGCTTGTATAGTACGGTATAATAACATTGTAAATTGAAAAATTAAAAAGAGCAACCGCCGAGTTTCTTGCCGGTTCTTCTCGGTAGGAACGGCATTCCGAACCAGTGGTAAATTAAAACCACCCTACGATTCGAAAGCGCTTCTAAAAAGTCTACTTGAATAAAAACATATTCTATTCAATTCCGAACAAGTGGGAGAAACATATCTTTTGGTGAATGCCACAAAAAATCTGACGATTGCAACACAAAGTTTCGTACCTCCATGTTTTAGTATTGTTAGTACATGGATTTGGGGTCGATATTGGCATAATCAGATCAGTGTGTGAACATCTAACTGTTGCAATACTTGTACAATTTTTTTATATTTTCTTGTCCTCGCCGTCTCGATCGATAGACGTCCACTGCTGGACATAGTTATCTTGCAAGAATCATCACAGAGTACGATCTAGTTTCCAATTGCTCCCAGCAACTCGCTTAAGATCGTCTGTCCAACTAGTGGGGTTCATCCATTCCAGTGCAGCGCCTTGGGATTCTAACGTCTATCGGTATATTATTTGTTGTAATATTTTAATTTTTGTATTCTTTGTGTTGGTAAAAAAGTGGAGAATAAACAAATATAAAATAAATGTCTGATGGCTCAACTCACGTGTTAATTTTTTTTTTAATAAGAATATTAGCCATGTTTAGTATGACTAATATTCCCCTTTCCGCTCCATCTAAGCGTTACGCTTGTGCTAGGATTAGGTAGGACAATAGTGTAACGGGTGGGGTTTGAACCGGCGACCTTTCGGTTTTCAGTCCGGTCCTTTGACTGTTGAGTTATCGAGGCTCTAAATCAAACTTTTACAAATACTTTTGAATCGTCATAATGCATCTACCACTGGTTCGGAATGCCTTTCCTACCGAGAAGAACTAGTTAGTCGGGAATATGCCCGACTAGTTTCGAACCTGTCCGAAGTACATTTTCAATGAGCCTCTGTTCACATACTGCCCTCACAGCGTCCCTTCTCGTGTCCCAGCCCGCGCGGCTCGCAGTCACCTTGGCGCCGCGTTGCAAGCTGAGCCCATTGGAAAATTTTCTTCAGAGCTATTGCTAGCTTAGTTACTTAGCTATAAAGGCTGTGTGTTTCTTGTCAGGTACACACGTGCTACGGCGAGGAGCTGGGGTTCGATTCCGACGAGGAGAGCGGCGCGCCTGATGCACTCGACTCTCTGGTGCCACTCGACGTGCTGAACGACTGCTCAGAGGTACATAGTTATTTTATTATTACCTAGCGACCCGCCCCGGCTTCGCGCGGGTGCAATGTAGATATACTAAATATCAGGTGGTGTATGTATGTTAGTATGGTTATCTAAAACCTACATTTTTTTTGTTAAAAAGAATATTAGCCATATTAAATGACTAATATTCCCCTTTCCTCTCCAACTAAGCGTCAGGCTGCTAGGAGTAGGTACGACAATAGTGCAACGGGCGGGGTTTGAACCGTCGACCTTTCGGTTTTCAGTCCACTCCTATACCGGTTGAGCTATTGAGGCTTTTGAATATATAAAAGGCTGACTGACTGAACTACTGATGTATCAACGAACAGCTAAAACTACAGGATGGATCAGACTGAAATTTGGCATGCATATAGCATAGCATAGCATAGCAGGCATCAACTAAGAAAGGATTTTTGAAAATTCAACCGCTGAGGGGGTAAAATAAGTGTAACTCACGCGGATGAAGTCGCAATGCATGCCTTTCAGCTTGTACTGTCCAGTAGTTTGAGCTGTGCTTTGATAGATCAGTCAGTCAGTCAGATTTTCCTTTTTCTTTTTTTTTTAATTTTTTAATATGAAAAAACATATTTCAAAGTCTTCTAAACCAGCCATACTATCTTTTTGCAAAGACACGTCTACACAATTTGCTTTTAAACAATATTTGATTAGCGAAAGATAATAATAATAGATAAAATAAGATATAGATAAAAAAATACTCGGCCGCCATTTTCGATAATAATATGTGACAGATAATTCACGCCGGTAGTAGATAGTGCTTGTTAGCTATAATGGTGAACTTACGGAAATTGATTAAGGTAGGCCGTTTATTTATATTATTATCATTGTCAACCGATAGACGTCCACTGCTGGACATAGGTCTCTTGTAGGGACTTCCACACGCCACGGTCTTGCGCCGCCGCCATCCAGCGGCTCCCTGCGACTCTTTTAATGTCATCTATCGACTGACCTAGTGGGGGAGTCTTTAAATGCGTCTTCCGGTGCGAGGTTGATATTCTAGCACCTTGGGACCCCAACGTCTATCAGTTGTACGAACTATGTGCCCTGCCCATTGCCACTTCAGCTTCGCAACCCGTTGAGCTATGTCGGTTACTCTAGTTCTCCTTATCTATATATATAAAAGGAAAAGGTGACTGACTGACTGACTGATCTATCAACGCACAGCTCAAACTACTGGACGGATCGGGCTGAAATTTGGCATGCAGATAGCTATTATGACGTAGGCATCCGCTAAGAAAGGATTTTTGAAAATTCAACTCCTAAGGGGGTGAAATAGGGGTTTGGAATTTTGTAGTCCACGCGGACGAAGTCGCGAGCATAAGCTAGTCCATACTAATATTATAAATGCGAAAGTGTGTCTGTCTGTCTTCTAGCTTTTCACGGTCCATCCGTTCAACCGATTTTAACGAAATTTGGTACAGAGATAGCTTGCATCCCGGGGAAGGACATAGGCTACATTTCATCCCGGAAAATCAGAGTTTCCACGGGATTTTTTAAAAACCTAAATCCACGCGGACGCAGTCGCGGGAATCATCTAGTACTACTATAATTTAAATTTTACGTAATTAAAAATTAGTGGTATATAAATAGGCTTATTCGCGCGATAAAACAGACTACAGAATAACAATAGTTTTATCTGAATATTGTTTTTTATTTGATACACTAGAACTGTTTTAGTGGCACGCGTGTTATAATTACTGCACGTTGCTAATTAGCTCTACATCTAGGGCTGCCAAATCTCTTATCTTATGATGATATTTAAGAAATAACTTTAAATTTAAAAAAAAACATCAAGTTTGGATAGTGTTTCGTTGCCATGATTTTTGCTAAAAACTTGACGGCCATTAATACGGTATTTGACTATATCAAAAATAAATTATTTCTCAGGGATTATTAAATAGAGCGTCTTCCAAAATACGTAAATTCCACATCCTTTGTTAGTTTTACGTAAGACCACCATTTTAAATTATCGATTAAACTAAAAAAAGCACGTCAAATGATTGTGACGTCACATACCGGCATTTCATAGAATTTCGCATACTAAGCGCGCGTTTTGACGTTTGATAAAAAGTTACTGATTTGACTAGTTGTCAAATACCATATTCTTAAACGGTAGTCAGAAAACTGTCTGTGTCTCCTTCAAGCTACTTGAGACTGGCAAAGTGCATTGTGCTGACATGACACTGGAAAAAGCCATATATTAAGAGAAGAAGAAGAAGAAGAAAACTGTCTAAGAAACCTCAAAATAATTTTAAAATACCTATTTTGAAAGAAGTACTCAAAACTCGAGGGATGACACTGTAGGTCGATTTCGTAAAACCTGCATCAATCATTATTACAATCTTAATGTTTGTGATTGGCTGGATTTGTGCGATTCTTGTTGCAACAATGCATTCTAGCCAATAGTGAGCCAGCGTCAACTAATCAGAGGTGATTGCGATCGTGACATTGTAGCTGTCATTCTACCGCAATCGAGCAGCTGAAGATAGCCCCAGAGCTCATTTGACATTGGTTGGTTATACATTGCTGATTTACTGAGTGATATTAGAATGAATTTTCATAGAAAACCTTCAATATTGTATATATTATATTTTATAGTATGTACCTATTAGAGTGTATGTGTTTATATATACCTATATATATTATATTTATAGCTACATTGCGACTCCCCGTCTTACAGTTCTATAAGTTCTTAAGTATGGGTTGCCTGGAAGAGATCACTTTAGTGATAAGGTCGCCCTTTGTTTTTTAAGTGTATCCTGTATTCTTACACTCTGTAAATCTATTAACAATAAAGTTATTTTAAAATTAAATTAAATTAAATAGATTAAAAATAAATAGCATATGAGCTTGGTCTCCGCTGGAGATACATTTCAACCTTACTGGCCTAACAGCTCTTTTAGTAGTTTTTAAAAAGGGCTGTGACACATAGACAGACAGATAGACTGGACGAAACTAAAAGGGTTCCTGGTTTCACTGCGGGACCCTAAAACTGGGCAACCCTAATGTTAACAAACTCGTGTTATGATTGGTATTGTATGCACTTGTATTTCTCAGTTTGTTTTGTTGTTGTTGTTGGGAAGTGGTGCAGGGAAGCGGATATTTCGCGTATCAATTCGCTCGCAACTCCGCTCCGCATTACTTTCTCGCTCCGCTCCGCTACCTAGCTCCGCACCAGTACCAGCACCAGGCAGCCAATAGGGGTTCGAAATGTGTGTAGTCAACGCCGACGAAGTCGCGGGCATAAGCTAGTTTTATTTAAAACAAAATGTTGGTGTTGGTAGTTGGTGGTTTAAAACAAAATTGTGTGTATGTATTTAAAATTATTTAAAATGTTTGTGTCCCCCTCAGGAGGCGATAGACTCATCGTCGATGGAGGCCGGAGGGGGAGGGGGCGGTGGAGGAGGAGGAGGAGGAGGGGGGGAGTACCGCTCCCCCAGTCGCAACAACACCACACCGCCACTCAGTGAGTTCTGCTATTGTTTAGACTTTCATCATTTTGATACAGAGCTATCCTAGATCCCGGGGACCGACATAGGCTACTTCTTATCCCGAAAAATCAAAGAGTTCCCACGGGATTCTTAAAGGCCTATCCGTTTAACCGATTTATATGAAATTTGGAACAGAGGTAGCTTGCGTCCTAGAAATTGATATAGAAAGAAAGAAAGAAAGAAAAGACGTTTATTTATGCAATTGTGCCACACATTACAGCTTAAAGCTAAGAGCTGGTTATTCCGGCGCTTCTTCCACCTGAGAACAAGCAAATAAATAGCAAATAATATAGGCATTCTTTACCCCGGAAAAGCAAAGTTTTCACGGGATTTTTAAAACCTAAATCTCAAGGAAAAGGATCGCCTCAATTAAAAGTAGGTTGGAGAGAAGTCCCAACATTATCCTGAAGGTGATAGCAGACAGACAGGACAGCGCTCTCAAAGCGCACTGGATGTCTGCATTAGTTAATAAGTATATTAATTATATTAACTAACATAGAATAAGTTTCTTACTAACATACATTATATTATAATATAGTTACTAACATAGGTTAAGATGGTTACTAACATAATATTGTGGGCCTTTGATGTCTGAGGAAATAAAGATTATTTATTTATTTTATTTATTTAAATCCACGTAGACGAAGTCACAAATATTTTTAAGACTTATTTACAAGACTTTTCCTGACTGACTGATTAATAAATTAACGTACATCCTAAACTTCTCAGGTTAAAAACATGAAATTTGGATAGTACTTAGATTCCTTTTATGACGCAGATACTCTCAAAAAATTTTTGGAAGCCAAAAGGCAGTAAAGGTTTGTATAAAAGTTCGTCATTTTAAAGTTATATCCTTGAAAATTAGTATTTAGACTTTCAGTTAAAAATAAAGTTTTCAGGATTTTTCGATATTCCAATTCCGTTTTTGGAAAGTATTCAACGCAGAGAGAGAGAGAGCGAGAGAGAGAGTTGGTATGAGTAAGGCATGATTTGTTTCAGTGACAAACGGGGACACAGAGTTTCGGGAGCGGGAGGAGGAGGCGGGGGACGCGCTGCCCACCGACATGTCGGACAGCAGCGACAGCGAGCCCGACAAACCTCACAAGTGAGTTGCTCTTGAAAAACACCCATCCTTTTTAGGGTTCCGTACCTCAAAAGGAAAAAAGGAACCCTTATAGGATCAAGTCAAGTCAAAACGTTTATTCAAAGTAGGCTTTTCGATAGTCGCATTTGTAATATGATGATATTATAGTGATGATAATTTTTACGCGAACTTAAAACTAAAGCTACGAGGGTTCCAAACAAAGTTTTTGATTTATCAAAGTCAAAGTCAAATGATTTATTGAAAATAGGTAATAAATTACTCTTTTCGAAAGTCAGTTGTTGGATTTGTAAGATATAGTGGTGATAATTATTACGCAAACTACGAGGGTTCAAAACGCGCCCCAGGTCTGAGAAGAGACAACAAACTCAGCCGGGTATTCTTTGTCTTCTATCGTGCAAAATGTCGGAAAAGTACGAGTGTAGTACGGAAGGAATGGTTTGTTTGAATTATCCAGCAACTCGGCGGCGGAGAAGTGCACGGCGCCGCACGAGGGCAAGCTGATCCTGAGCCAGCAGTTCCCGTTCAACATCGACCAGCTGTTCACCATGATATTCACCAACTCCAAGTTCAACTTGGAACTGCTGGCCGCCAGGGGCACCACCGACTATGTGCAGGTTGGCCGAATATCTAAATATATATAAAAGGAAAAGGTGACTGACTGACTGACTGAATGACTGACTGACTGACTGATCTATCAACGCACAGCTCAAACTACTGGACGGATCGGGCTGAAATTTGGCATGCAGATAGCTATTATGACGTAGGCATCCGCTAAGAAAGGATTTTTGAAAATTCAACTCCTAAGGGGGTGAAATAGGGTTTTGAAATTTTGTAGTCCACGCGGACGAAGTCGCGAGCATAAGCTAGTCTAAATATATAAAAGGAAAAGGTGACTGACTGACTGACTGATCTATCAACGCACAGCTATGCAGATAGTTATTATGACGTACACATCCGCTAAGAAAGGATTTTGAAAGTTCAACCCCTAAGGGGGTAAAGTAGGGGTTTGAAATTTGTGTAGTTCACGCGGACGAAGTCGCGAGCATAAGCTAGTTCACATTATAAATTCAAATATATCACTACCAGATGATGCCCGTGACTTCGTCCGCGTGGAATTAGGTTTTTTATTAATCCCGCGGGAACTCTGATTTTCCGGGATAAAAGGTAGCCTATGTCACACTCGTCTTTATTTATTATTCTATACCCATGCAAAAAATCACGTCGATCCGTTGCACCGTGATTGAAGGACAAACCAACAAACAAACACACTTTCGCATTTATAATAAGGGTTCTGATTCAAATATTCTGATTTAAATATTCGAAATATGCAAATTTGTAAAAAGAAATATACACTTATACACAAAAAAAGAAATCAAATCCCGTCGATTTCCCGAAAGACATGCAAATAAATTAAACCTTCCGCAATCA
Organism: Maniola hyperantus; assembly: GCF_902806685.2. Classification (NCBI taxonomy): domain Eukaryota; kingdom Metazoa; phylum Arthropoda; class Insecta; order Lepidoptera; family Nymphalidae; genus Maniola; species Maniola hyperantus. The sequence goes on along the minus strand of NC_048546.1, from coordinate 684,547 downwards.
AAATTAGTACTGCATACCTCGAGTCCCTACGTAATGTCTACACAGATATATAATAATTTACCAGACAAAATTCGTAACATAAACAATGAAAATAATTAATTCAACAAAATATTAAAAAACTTTTTATTAGAAAAGGGCTACTATGCCGTAAATGATTTCCTAAACGACGAACATAAAAATAAATAAGAATAGCGGTCTCCCTACCAAGGTCTAAGGACCAAATTGCGACACCCAAACTGGGTATCCATAATACTTTGTACATGCTTAATATGATGTAATGAGTTATGGAAATGCAATAAATGAAAATTGAAATTGAAATTGAATATATCACTACTAGATAATGACCGCGACTTCGTTCTTGTGTATTTAAAAATCCCATGGGAAATATATTCTAGCCTATATTCGTTTTTAGGATGCAAACTATCTCTGTACAAAATAGACACCGCCCATAAATTCATCCACGTATATTTAGTTTTTGTAATCCCGTGGGAACTCTTTAATTTTTCGGGATAAAAAGTAGCCTATGTCCTTCCCTGGGATACAAGCCATCTCTGTACATTAAAATCGGTTAAACAGATGGGCCGTAAAAAGCTAGCAGACAGACACACTTTTGCATGGGATATTACATAACGCATAACTGAGTTAGTTCCTGCGGTAGTGGAGCGGTGCGGGAGGGGTATGATGACGTCACGCGAGAGCTCAGTGATTCGTCAACTGTCACCCTCCCGCACCGCTCCAATACCGCAGGAATCTACTCAGTGATGCGGTATACTTATAGGATGGAATATGGACTAATTAATTTCCTTATTGTGAAGGCACCATGGCAGCCTCAGAACGGGCTGAAATGTCGACAAGTGAGCTACACTCTTGGACTCACGTCCGGACCCATGGGGCCCAAGGAGGTTCACGTCACCGAAACACAGGTCAGTCTCATGTAATGTCTTACACTTGTACCCCTTTAAGGGGACTCAGTTCAGTGCTTTCTTCATACAAACGTAGGAGGGAAATTACAACAATATTCGATATTGTACGCACAAAACTAAGAATTATATCGATTTATCTCGTGATTATCTAGGTTTATTGATATATAAAATATTGAAAAAAATATTGATTTAAAAGTTACGAGGCTCAAAAGATTCCTATTTTAACACTAAATTAATGACAACTTTGGATGTAAATAAATAAGATTAGGGATATGAAAATTCTAAATCAATTTATCATTAGACGTGGTTTATTTATTCATTACTTGAAATAACTTTACTCAAAAATACTTTTCCTAAACCCATTTTCGCGCGCTTGATTTCAGTGAAAATCATCGTGCCTCTCAACTTTGTCATACAATGTCAAGTGAAAAGCAAACATGTTACCCACGTGCGCTGCCAATTTCGGTCGAGCGTCCTGCGTCACCTTAAGATTTGTTTTTTTAATTTATGGACTAGCGCTTGGCTGCAATCAAACCTGCTGGCAAGTGAAGATAGCCTAAGATGGATCGCGCTAGAAGATGCCTATTTACTCTTGACTTGAAGGTACCTGTGCTATAGGTACCTTCAGATTGAGATGGCAATCGGGGTATGAGGCGGAGGGACGCCCCGCACGTCACCTGCGCTCGCCCGCACCGGGTGTGCGGGGCGTTCCCTCCCCAATTGCTATCTCGACTTGTCGCTTAATATATATATGCAAATTGGAGGGGAAACCTGATGCCGGAAGGATATCCTAGCGGGTCGAATTAGAAATGAGGAGGCAAACTGCTTTTTACGTGTCCGTGGAATTTCGACTACGTCCAGGCAGACTTCGAACACCATTCGAGCACCATTGTATCGATATCAACAGTTCTTTATCAAAAAAACCGGCCAAGTGCGAGTCAGGCTCCCGTAATGACGGTTCCGTACTACAGTCGTATTTTTGCGACATTTTTCACGATGATTCAAAAACTATGATGCATAAAAATCTGTTTTAGAATGCACAGGTGAAGGCCTTTCATATGATACCCCACTTGATATAATTATCTTACTTCAATAATTGAAAACACTAATTTTTAGTTCACGACCACAATTTAATTTTTTGTGTTATGTAACCACAAATTCACGGTTTTCAGATTTTTCCCCGAATGTCTGCTAGAAGACCTACCTACCTGCCATATTTCATGATTCTAGGTCAACGGGAAGTACCCTGTAGGTTTCTTGTCAGACCGACAGGCAGACAGACAACAAAGTGATCCTATAAGGGTTCCGTTTTTCCTTTTGAGGTACGGACTAGGGAACCTTAAAAATGTTGATTTTGACATTGACATTGATCGGACCTCTTGGCGCCCTCTGAGATAATATTTCCCCATTGCAATAAAACAAATAATTGTTTTGTCGATGCGTAGGTGATGAACAAGTGCAGTAAAGCGGGCGCGCTGTACTCGATAGACTGCACGAGCGAAAACGCGGGCATCCCTTATGCGGACTACTTTAGCGTCGAGGCGCACTACTGCCTCGCGAGGCACGGCGACCACACCAGCCTCGCACTGTACGGACACGTCAAATATAAGAAAACTATGTGGCCTCTCGTTAAAGGTGAGCAATTTGCGCTCGCTACGCTTGTGTTAAGTTCTATACCTTGTTCAGGGAGTCGAGCTAACATAGGACGTTCTCTCTTGCATAATAGGGTATTTTACCCTTTTTTGAAAAGTGTCTTAGTTTGATCTCAAAGTAATAATAAACTACCAAAAAATTTACAAAAATATAATTTGATCGATAAGTGCAATAAAAATGCATTTAAATTTTGCTTGTCAAATTTGGCCGCGAAAACACTACCCGCCATCTTTTTAGGTTCATGAGCTGTCATGACGTCACACGGATTGGAAAGCAACGGTGTTTTCTTAGTGAAATATATTACAATTTCAATCCATGTGACGTCACAGTCGGAATTAACATGGCGGCTACGGTACCATGCGTTTTGGATATTTGTAGGACAGATAAAAAAGTGGAATCTTTAAAATTAATATTTTATCATATCTTCATGGATATTTTATAATCACATACTCGCGATTTGTTCCCAGCATTCCTGGAAAAGAGTGCGATGGGCGGCATGGAGGAGTTCGCGCGGCTGCTGGAGGCGCGGCTGCACGGCGCCGCCCGCCCAGCGCCGCCGCCCGCCGCCCGCCCTCGCCGCCGGAGACGCAGAGACGGTATACTCCGTACTAAACTACTTTTCACGCGCCATTTTACTGTGCGACAGTCTTGGCGCGTAACGAAAATCGGAACTAACGTTGCCGTCAAGTGTCCCCTTTGTTCTTATTTGAATACTAGCTTATGCTCGCGACTTCGTCCGCGTGGACTACACAAATTTCAAACCCCTATTTCACCCCCTTAGGGGTTGAGTTTTCAAAAATTCTTTCTTAGCGGATGCCTACGTCATAATAGCTATCTGCATACCAAATTTCAGCCCGATCCGTCCAGTAGTTTGAGCTGTGCGTTGATAGATCAGTCAGTCAGTCAGTCAGTCAGTCAGTCACCTTTTCCTTTTATATATTTAGATTCGGAATATTCTAAACCTTTGTTCTCCAACAGCGCCCCCCTTTCAATGTCATTCAAGTGCCAAGAGAGCCGTGTCGCACTGTAACTCTATGGGTCAACTGTCATGTCAAAAGTACGAACCACCTTTAAAATAAGGACCGGATTCATACTTTTGACTTGACAATTGACACTAAGTTAAAATGGCGTGTGAGAAGTCATCTATATATATATATAAAAGGAAAAGGTGACTGACTGACTGACTGACTGATCTATCAACGCACAGCTCAAACTACTGGACGGATCGGGCTGAAATTTGGCATGCAGATAGCTATTATGACGTAGGCATCCGCTAAGAAAGGATTTTTGAAAATTCCACTCCTAAGGGGGTGAAATAGGGTTTTGAAATTTTGTAGTCCACGCGGACGAAGTCGCGAGCATAAGCTAGTTTTGTACATAATAACACTTTCTTTACTTCTCATTTCTCGTGCTCGTAAAGTTTTTTATTTTTTTTATTGTGAGATACTTTTGCGAAACAGCAAAGATGAGGTCTAGGTTAGGTCTAGGTATAGGTACATATCAAAAAATTTCTTCCAGTGTCACCGCTCAATCCCGTGGCGTCCGCGTCGGTGTCGCTGCCGACGACGACTGTGCTGTCGCCGCGACTGCCGGCCGCGCAACCGGGTCGCGCGACCACGTGGCTGGCGTTAGCGCTGGTGCTGTTGCTTGCTGTCAACGCTGTACTGTACTGGAAGCTCTACCACACGGACCACTCGCGGAGCATGGACCTTAACCACTTACACACGAGGTCAGAATATTTTTGTTTTGACGCCCACAAAAAACTGGGTCACTGCAGGGTTAGCATGGGCGGGGATATAATTTTCTCCCCGGGGAAAGGATAAAATCTTTATCCCCTCCAACAGCTTTATCCACTCTCCGAGCATGGGCTCACGGGTGGATATAATTATCCACAGTAAATAAAACGGGGGACTTTTCGGTTTTTGGATCTTTTCCTTTACCTTTATTGGGTTAATGGTAATTGGTATTTGGGACCTATATTGGGTTTATGTTGGGGTTCCCAACCATATTCCAAACATAACCCAAACACAACCCAAACCCAACAGGTACAGCGAGACATGTTTTGATTTTTTAAGTTCTATGAGAATAAACTTAAACCCACGTCTAATGGCGAGGATAAAATTGTCGCCGAATTAGGGATAAACTTCTCCTCTCCCCTGTTGCCGTGCTTTGAGAGGTGGACAAGTAAATTTTATCCCTCGTCAGTGGATATAATTGGGGGATAAAATTTTTGTCTCCTGCCCATGCTAGGGGGGCTGGTAGAGATAAGTGCTTTCCTGTCCACTTTCGCTCTCTTTTACTCTTTACTGTAAATGTTTTTGGTAGAAAAAAAAGGATTCCAAAACTTTCCAAAAGATTTCAAAAAATTAAAAATTCTAACCCTACCTTCCATATATATCTTCAAAATGTGCAAATTTGTGAAAAGAAATATACACTTTTACACTAAAAAAGAAAACAAATCCCGTCGATTTCCCGAAAGACATACAAATAAATTAAACTGCCATACCCCTTCCAGGTTAGCCCGCTATCATCTTAGACTGCATCATCACTTACCACCAGGTGAGATTGCAGTCAAGGGCTAACTTGTATCTGAAAAAAAAAAAAAAACCTCCCGCAAGCAAAATTAGTACTGCATATCTCGATTCCCTACGTAATGTCTATAAAGATATATAATAATTTGCCAGACAAACTTCGTAACGTAGACAACGAAAATGAATTTAACAAAATATTAAAAACCTTTTTATTGGAAAAGTGCTACTATGCCATAAATGATTTTCTAAACGACGCAAATAAAAATAAATAATAATATGGGTCTCCCTACTAAGGTCTACTGTTCAGACCAAATTGTGACACCCAAACTGGGTATCCATAATTTTACTTTGTACATAGTTTATGGAATTGCAATAAATTGAAATTGAGATTTTTGACTTCTCGTGCTCGTAAGGTTCTTCTTCTTTATGCTGGGTGTAAGCGAGCTAAAACTGCTTTTTATGCTCTCGTGCATAAAAGTATTGTATGGAAAGTTCTATAGTGCCTGAGCCTAGCCTCATGCTCGAATAATCTCCTGCATGTCGATTTCGTAAAACCAATCATTATTACATAGTTGTGATTTGTTGAATTTATGGTATTCTTGTTGCAACAATGAATAAAATTGTAGCCAATAGTGAGTGAGCGTCAACCAATCAGAGGTGATTGCGATTGTGACATTCTACCGCAATCGCGCAGCTGGTACTTTATTCATTTAAGCTATGTTGGTGTCACGTGAAAGGGTCTCTGACGGTATTCATCGTCACACGCGATTACACAGTACTTTAGTCTAGCTTTTTTAATCAGTCTACGATCGTACACTTTAAATTATGGCGTTTGACAGATCAGTATAGCCGGCACCACAGATGATACTACATCTATGGTGGGTTCGCTTATGCGCCACCTGACGAAATAAATTGGCTGTGGATCCCCATGGAAATTGCTGGAGAGAAAAGTACTATACAAGTTTTAATGAATTTTTTTCTTTCAGAATGAGCACATTGAGTGAAGCCCAAGCGGCGGAGTGGGCGCGCGCGCTGGAGAGGCACTCGCACCGACAGAGGGGGCAGCTCATGGCGTGGCGCGACGCGCTGGACCGCACCGTGGCGCATCTCGTGCAGGTAACAAGGCGTAGCGAGCCGACTCCCGGAGTCCGGAGCCGGCCTTTTCTTTCAGAATGAGCACATTGAGTGAAGCCCAAGCGGCGGAGTGGGCGCGCGCGCTGGAGAGGCACTCGCACCGACAGAGGGGGCAGCTCATGGCGTGGCGCGACGCGCTGGACCGCACCGTGGCGCATCTCGTGCAGGTAACAAGGCGTAGCGAGCCGACTCCCGGAGTCCGGAGCCGGCCTTTTCTTTCAGAATGAGCACATTGAGTGAAGCCCAAGCGGCGGAGTGGGCGCGCGCGCTGGAGAGGCACTCGCACCGACAGAGGGGGCAGCTCATGGCGTGGCGCGACGCGCTGGACCGCACCGTGGCGCATCTCGTGCAGGTAACAAGGCGTAGCGAGCCGACTCCCGGAGTCCGGAGCCGGCCTTTTCTTTCAGAATGAGCACATTGAGTGAAGCCCAAGCGGCGGAGTGGGCGCGCGCGCTGGAGAGGCACTCGCACCGACAGAGGGGGCAGCTCATGGCGTGGCGCGACGCGCTGGACCGCACCGTGGCGCATCTCGTGCAGGTAACAAGGCGTAGCGAGCCGACTCCCGGAGTCCGGAGCCGGCCTTTTCTTTCAGAATGAGCACATTGAGTGAAGCCCAAGCGGCGGAGTGGGCGCGCGCGCTGGAGAGGCACTCGCACCGACAGAGGGGGCAGCTCATGGCGTGGCGCGACGCGCTGGACCGCACCGTGGCGCATCTCGTGCAGGTAACAAGGCGTAGCGAGCCGACTCCCGGAGTCCGGAGCCGGCCTTTTCTTTCAGAATGAGCACATTGAGTGAAGCCCAAGCGGCGGAGTGGGCGCGCGCGCTGGAGAGGCACTCGCACCGACAGAGGGGGCAGCTCATGGCGTGGCGCGACGCGCTGGACCGCACCGTGGCGCATCTCGTGCAGGTAACAAGGCGTAGCGAGCCGACTCCCGGAGTCCGGAGCCGGCCTTTTCTTTCAGAATGAGCACATTGAGTGAAGCCCAAGCGGCGGAGTGGGCGCGCGCGCTGGAGAGGCACTCGCACCGACAGAGGGGGCAGCTCATGGCGTGGCGCGACGCGCTGGACCGCACCGTGGCGCATCTCGTGCAGGTAACAAGGCGTAGCGAGCCGACTCCCGGAGTCCGGAGCCGGCCTTTTCTAAGCATGATTGTCGTCAAGCGCAAGCCTATCATTTTATTTTAATATTAATTGTGTGTCACTTCCAGACAGAGCAAGCGCTGACGAAACTTCTAGAAACAATCAAGCCTGCGCTGGAAAAGGCAGAACAAGAAGCGGAGCCCCGCGCCGACCTGTGAACTGCTCGCACCAGCATCTTCTAGAAGATGCCGAGGCTATATCATTTCAATATCATGTATTGAATCCTTTCTGTGATACGTGTACTGTATCGGCGTAGATAGAGTATGCCACGTCGTGACAGATACGTAGTTACGTACTTAGTCACCAAATATATCAATATGCTGGCCATACACGATCAAGTTTAGTCAAAAGTCAAATCGTTTATTCGAATTGGGTACTATTGTACACTTTCTGATGGTCGATTACCGAATTTGTAATACAATGTATTGGTATTGTAAATGTATTGGTGATAATTAATTACGTAAACTTAGAGTTTAGGGTGACCAATCGACACTGAGCTGTGCTGCGCTGTGCTGTGCTGTGCTATGCTCTATCGCTTCTCTTAGATTATAATGAAGATACAAACAAAGACTGCTACGCTGCACTTTGTATGGGGTATGGTGTGTTTAAAACAAGGATCACGCGATTCGTGCTGGCTCGCTCATCACGCATTGCCCATCTCGCTCAGTCTTCTGTTTATCTCGCTTGCACTTTTGCTGCACTGTCGCAATTGCACAGCACAACGCGCAGCTTAATGTTTGTAGAAAAACGGCCAGAAAGTTAGCTTAGCTGAGCACAGCATAATTCAATTCAGCTCAGCTTTGGTCGCGCTTACCATCAAGTTTGCAGCGGACTTGAAACTGTCCAGTCAGCTTGAGGGTGTATGGCCATCATTGACTTGCATGCACACTGGTAGCCATGCGCCGTCAAGTTTACTGTACGCAGCTTTAAGTCTGCTGCAAACTTGACGGTAAACTTGATTGTGTATGGCCAGCTTTAGTAAAATTAAATAGTGATGATATTGACAGTTCACTATTACTTGACGCCTGCCGTCATGTTGGCTGCATTGCTTTTTTTGCTTTATTCCTTAGAACTTATGGTCTATTATTGTGTGTTTTGCAATGGTGCCAACATAACGGCAGGTGTTAAGTTATAGTGAACGTTCAATAGAACCAGTTATCCAAGATGCATTTTTAATTTTTGGGAATAATAAATTAAACGCATGCGCGTAGCGACACAGTACATAGATACTGGCGCGGTGTTTACGCGCCTTTGGGTAAAACGACACCTATAAGTATGGTTCAAAAAATGGCGGCCCGTTATCAGTCTATAGAAGTCGCTGTAATCACATACAAAATGTAACAGAAAAGTCTGCTTCGAGTTTATTTTGTTTGCACCAGGACCAAAAATAAGACGTAAGTGCATAACCATTGCATTGTAAAATTTACCTTATTCTAATAACGTTAAAGTACACAACGCCTAATTAATTAATTAGGCGTTATGACAAATATATACTCCCAAGTATAGGCGTAAGGATATTTTCACGTACCTACACTTTTTGACGCCTGTAGAGTGTAGACTCATCTTATAATAATTTATAGTGCGTTAATCTAAATATATAAAAGGAAAAGGTGACTGACTGACTGACTGACTGACTGATCTATCAACGCACAGCTCAAACTACTGGACGGATCGGGCTGAAATTTGGCATGCAGATAGCTTTTATGACGTAGGCATCCGCTAAGAAAGAATTTTTGAAAATTCTACCCCTAAGGGGGTGAAATAGGGATTTGAAATTTGACTAGTCCACGCGGACGAAGTCGCGAGCATAAGCTAGTTTGTGATAAAACGCGCCATATTTGCTCTAAGTGTCAATTCTCAAATCAAAAGTCGGGTTTATTAATTGTTCTAATGCCTAATTTACACATATTAAGTAACTTATTATGTAATTTAAGTGTGTAATTTTGTGGGCGGTTCTATGACAAAAAAAATAAGTTGTCAAGTACTTAACTTAATTTTAACTTTATTTTAAACGACTTAATTTTAATTTAAGTAAGCGTTTTCACGCATCCAGACAAATAATTTAGTATAGCTCTCAAGTTTATTCCGAGAACAGCGAAGTGCGTGACATGATAAACTCTGTAATTCTTTATATAAATATTTATACGAAGTCATAGAAGAAATTAACTATGAAGTCTTCCGACCGCTTCGAGATTTTCCCGTAACTTTGACCCGTGCGAAGTCGTAACTAAAAGTTTAACTAAACTGTTAACTGTCCAAACGTGCTGTAGTCAGCGGCGGGGGTTGCGCGGGGTGAGGAGCGCGCGGGCTACTTAACCGAAAAATAGACAAAATTCTATTCTACTTGGTTACTTGCACACTAAATTTAAACTTGCAACTTATTACTAAATTCACTGTTTACATGCATTATAACTCTAAACTAAACAAAAATGGCACGTCTAAATCTATTGCTATCCCTTTCATAATGTTGCTCGCGGAAAAGGTTAGCACTAGATTTAGACCCGTTAATTTAGTTTAGTTTAGAGATTGTTTAGACAAGAGAATCGGCCCCAGTGTCTCTTAAAATTAAGGTAAAATTTAGTTAACTACTTAACAATTTAATGGTAAATTAGGCTTTAATCGTACTTTTGACATGACAGTTTACAGATAGAGCAAACATGGCGGAGTCTATCTCAAAATGTACGCATTATATTATTCATCAAAGTGTAGCTGCGAAAAGTTCCATTAGACGATAGGATCTGCCTCGCTAGTCTAGACAATACATGTTCGACTGTGGATGACGAGGTCCTGGGTTTGATTCCCGGTTTGGGCCAAAAATAGTATCGGATTTTTCTGTCAAGAAGTTTTCAGTACTAGCCCGGAGTTAAGAAGTTGGCTGTGTTTGAGTTTTGACCCCCGTGCCTCGCAGAGTACGTAAAGCCGTCGGTCCTGCGTCTGATCTCTCTACGGTCGTGTTGGATTGCCGTCCATGGGACTATAGGAGTGAGGGAATGGTGAACCGTGTTTGCGCACGGTTATGCACTAATTTTACCGTTTTAAATACATATAAAAAATTGCGAAACCGGCAGGATTCGAACCTGCGTCTCCTGGGATCGCGCCCCACGTTCTGATTCCAGGAGACACAGGCTCGAATCCTGCCGGCTTCGCGATTTTTGATATGTATTGAAAATTATTTAAAAATTTCCTTGAAGGAACACTAAAAATTATAATTATTAATTAGTTTTTAAATAAACCAGAAATTCAGAAAAAACAATCTATAACGTCAGTACCAAGAGTATTTTTTTTTTGACAGAGAGGACTCGTGTTCAGTAGTGGGCCGGTGATGGGTGGTGATAAGGAAGATAGATACTTCTCTGTCACTTGTTTGGTTCAATGTAGTTGTATAGAATAGTATGCAATAATTTACATTAAATAAAGTTTGTATGAGGAGAAGCGTTGTTCGTGTCCATTTTGAAAATACGTAAATGGGACGCATTTAGTTATAAGTACCGCAAATTGCTAATGCACGTGGCCGCCATTTTAGTGACGTCAGCATTAGACTGAAGTTTCGAGCTGATGGTATATTTTTATTTCGACTGACATCATTTCGATGTTAATGAGACTTGGTTCCAGCGCAATAGCAATTTGCGGGACTTTATCTCTAATTAATAATTATAGGTAATTTAACCAATTATTAGAATAAAATAAATCAGTGTTATAGGCAGGACCTAGAAACAGTGGTACGGAAATTGAATTAAATCTTATTTATATTATTCTGTCTGTGGATAATAGGCACAGTAGCATCGGCAGGAAATATTGCACATCGAACTGTAGAAAGAGATAACGATTTCGTAGAGCGTTGTCTTTGTCGTTGAAACCGACGTTAAGTCATATAGATATGAGTGGCAGAGACGACGCTCTACAAAGCCGAAATCTCTTTCTAAAGTTCGATGTGCAATATTTCCTACCTACCTATTACCTACATTATTTCAACTTTGCAATTTTTAATATTCCGTAACTATTCATAAGTAATAAAATATATTTATTAAATAAAAAAGAAATCAGACTTGCGCTGAAGCTTACAAAGCTTAATAACTTGACAAAAATATGTTTTCCTATAGCTATAGGCAAACTATAAATCAACTTGATGAATTTAAATCACTAATTATATTATTAACAGCCGCACTCAGAGTCGCGTAATCGTTACTTAAGATTGAGTTAAACGAGACAGAGCTATATCTCTCACATAAATCTGTCCGGTTTTAACTCAATCCTAAGTAACGATTAGCGACTCTGAGTGCGGCTGTAAGAGTGTTAAATCAAATTGTAATTTTAAAAAAATATCAAGAGTTAAATAAATGTTAGGAGAAAAAAAATCTATGTATTAAGGATTGAATTAGGGAGAATTTTCAGTTATTTTTTATATAAATATTGGTGCTGTTTACTTTAAATATTCTGTTAAGTTTTTGAAAGAACTTGCGTTTGTATAAAATAAGTGTTAGATATTTATTAGTTTGTGTACAAAGTTTGGTTTTTAAGTATGAAATAATTACTGTTAATGTAAAATTATGGTTGAAATCTTTTGTAAATATTTTCAGCAATATCAGTACCCTTATTATAATTAATGCGAAAGTGTGTTTGTTTGTTGGTTTGTCCTTCAATCACGTCGCAACGGTGCAACGGATTGACGTGATTTTATGCATGGGTATAGATAAAGACCTGGAGAGTGACATAGGCTACTTTTTATCCCGGAAAACCAAGGAGTTCACACGGGATTTTTAAAAAACCTAATTCCACGCGGACTAAGTCTCGGGCATCAGCTAGTTATGTTTATAATTCATTCCATGTGAGTTAGAAAAATCTGAATTTCTTAATGTTCACATTATCCGCTTCGATGTTGGCTCCAGTATTACGTAACTTGTTTGATTGTTTATTTTTAGGGTTCCGTATCTCTAGAGAATTAAAAAAGAAACCCTTACGGCGGTTACACGCTCATCCGACCCGAGTCAGAGAAAATACGTTCCTTTTTAAGTTTTTGTTTTGTATGGGAGCTTATGACATGTTTCGTAGGTAATCGTTAGTATTCTCACGGATGACGGATATAACTCTGATGACGGAAGTGCAGTGCGTAATCGCTCTAATAGGCTCACTTCGTTGTCACAATTAGTGATCCTATAAGGGTTCCTTTTTTTCTCTGGAGATCCCTGAAAATACCGATCATTCGGTCCCTGGCTGTTATAATATTCATTCTGTAGTGATCTCGTAGATAATAAATCCCCCCGTGCGGGGCGACCCCCGCCTCATCCCCCATTATGGTATGGCTCCACTAACAGGATTTGGCAAAAGAGTTTGTGCAAAATTTACGATAGTTCGGCATTCGGCAAACTGGCCACACTATTCGGTATACGGCGAAATGAAATAGTTTATTTGTATGAATATGGGAAGACAAGGTGTTTACAATAGAGCCAACATATCCAGTCAGGAAACTCTGACATACAATTTTTTTTTGTGTTTGGCCAATTTGTTTCTGTATGTTTGACCAATCAGCCGTCCGGAAGACACGACATTGTGTGACAGCGAACAGTTCTCCCAGTGATGTATTACATATATCCCGGAAAAAGATTCCCGCGGAAATTTTAAAAACCTATATTCGCGGCAACCCACCCCACCCATTCACCCTCCCGAGAGTGTCAATGGGGATTTGTGGAAGAAAAATTCAGAAATCCCCATTGTAGGCGATTGTCAATGGGAATTAATGGTATAACCAATCATTCGGGTAAATCGGGTTAGCGGAACGATACGATTGCCGCCGACCACACAATTCGCGAAATCACGAAACATGTAGTGGAGTCGAGCCATTACATTCTATTGGGACTCGAGTTGTTTGAAATTGTATAAATTCCTATTAGGTTAGTCAGTGCAATGTAGATCGCGTGAGATCTTGCCAAAGTGATGTGATGTCGGAGGGTGAGGGTAGTGCACAAATCCCGTAGACAATTCAACCGATATTATTATAAGTTTAGACAATTCTATTTCTCAGTATTGAATAAATATTTTAATGTATACTTGCCGTTTTATTATTTTTTCCTTTTCACTGAACACATCGGAGGAAACCTTTAACTGCGGTGACGCACTGCATCCGATCAGAGTCCGTGAAAATAATGTTTCTAAATAGCTGTAGAACTATTTGTATGGCAGTTTACGCACTAGATACGCCTTCTGTTATCCGTTTTCTCCAACATCCGACAGTGTCCAATTCGGGCCGAAGTACTCGTAGTACTCCTAACTCAGATTCAATTCCAAATATGTCCCTTGAATAGCTTGGATTTGGGTCAGAGATTAGATTAGCAATATCCGAATTCGGTCAGTTTTATATATCCGATATTCTGAATCCGTGAAGATTCAGATTCAGGTCGGATGCAGTGCGTAACCCCTAAGTCCTAGACCAATAGAACGTACTTTGACTTTACTCAAGTTTCAGGTCAGACTGACTAGACAGATTTATGCTAGCGATATTCTCGTCTCGTCTCGTTTTAACAGTGCCTGCGCAAAATCTAAGTATTAATTTCAGTCTAAGCCGTCTTTAATCTACTCGTGTGGCAAAACTGTGGTCTAAGGCCGATTTATAGAGCGTACATTGACATAGGTACGAGTGACAGAGACGACGCTATACAAGGCAGAAATAAAGTTTGGCGTTTCCTGCCCAGTAGGTGGGTACTGTTGAAAATTCGTACAACTTACGATTTCAAAATACGGAAACTAACCTATCTATCTCTCATCTAATTTTCAATACGAAAAACAAAAATCCAGAGGTCAGATCATCACTTGTTGTTGGCCTTGAACACCGTAGTAGAGTGGGCACTTGTCGCAGTAGTTTACTTTTCATCACCCAAATCCAATACAAGTAATTTGTAATTTAATAATTTATTCTAATTCCTGAAACGCATCAGCAGTCCCTCTGGTGCCGCAAATGTTGGGCGGCAGTAATCACTTAACATCAGGTGACCCGCCTGCTCGTTATCTCTATTTAAAAAAAAACTTAGTAACGGCAAAGGCCTCTGGATGGTTATGTCCATATTACATTTCGGAAAGATATTTTGAAGGAACTATTCGACCTACATAGTTCCTCTCGCCATCGCATCACAAAGGTCTACATCACTACATTGTGGAAATTCCACGAACTCGTACAAAGCGATTTGCTTCCTCGTTTCTGATACCCAGAAGAAGTCCACAACAAACTCAGTTGGATATTCTTTTTATTATCACCATTTCACAATATCACTTATAAAACTTATTAGAAGAGCAACGACTTCAAACTTACCTATACATTCCAGTGCCCAGCAAGAAATATTGCAAATCGACTTTATAAAAATATATACGTTTCGTAGATCGTTCTGTCGTTGAGACCGACAAAATGTCACATATTTAGGTATAAGTGACAGAGACGACGCTCTACGAAGCCGAAATCTCTTTCTAAAGTTCGTTGTGCAGCATTTCCTGCCGAGTACTGTACCTATACAACGTTAATTTTAGTATACGCAAAACCTGAAAGTAGTTTGTTCAGAATCTGTAACAGAATCGATTGCAATCATTTTTACTACGACGGGTTCTGTTTAAACACCTAGTTGAATGACCGCATGCACCAGCTGATTTGAGCCGCGCGAGCGGGAGCGCGCACGATCGACGCCAGCCGTCTCGCTCGCTCACAGCCGTTTGCTTGGGGTGACCATGTTTTTCGAGGACACAACACAACAAGCTAATAAATAACTTCGTAAATTTTCTTTAAATTTTTTGAAATCTTGTACATATATTCTCTATGTAAAAATATTCGACACGTGTTAAGGGTTTTGTGTATACTAATAAAACTAACATTGTATATCTTTCTCTCATCAGGTTGTAAGAAAAAAATAAACAACAAAAAAAATACTCTGACACTGTGTCAAGATTTATTGAAAAATCCGTCATACACAGCGGTCGGAGCGGAGCGGAGGGAAGGGGAGGTTAGGTTATTATTTGTCGTCGTCCTTGAACACCATGGTGGAGTGGCACTTCCCGCAGTAATGCCTGTCCTCCATGACCGCCATGAACACGCCCGCGCCGCACTGCTCGCCCGTGCACTCGCGCCGCAGCCTGTGGATCTTGCCGTTCTCGTCCACCTGCAAATTATAACTATTTCATCAAAAACCTATAAGGAAGGGAAATCGTGTCCGCCATATTGTGACGTCTTAGCAAGAAATATATTTTGATACAATATACCTAGTATTTATGAATTAAAAACTTGTCCTACAAAATTCATTGAAAGTGTTTTTTTTTGTATTTATTTCGATTTAGACTCGTTACAAGCGCTTACGAAAGTCAGATCGGCATAGAACAATACAATAATAAAATGACTGTACAAAATATGGCATATTATTATCTAGATAATACTAGTTGAAGATGGCATAAAAATTATTAAGTTACCCAAGCACCTTGTCGTATTTTGTAATAAAATGTCATAATTATAGAATCAAAACATATTTCTAGCTACAACATTACAACATGGCAGAAATGATTTGCCTTTCTTAGTTTGGACGCGTTATACAATCATTTGTTAAGACTGATCAAAGGTATAACTCTTAGGCTGGATCAGCAACAAATGAATTAAAAGGAAAAAAGAAAAATAGCAGAGTCGCAACTCGCAACCCCATATTTAACGCTAAGACAAAAAAACCGGCTAAGTGCGAGTCAGGCTCGCGCACCGAGGCCACAGTCGTATTTTTTTCGACATTTTGCACGACAAATTAAAAACTATTATGCATAAGTAAAAAAATCTGTTTTAGAGTGTACAGGTAAAGCCCTTTCATATGATACCCCACTTGCTATAGTTATCTTAAAAATGAAAATACTAATTATTTGTTCATGAACATATTTTAATTTTTTTTGTGATGTAATGTAACCACAAATTCACGGTTTTCGAATTTATTCCTTTACTTGTGCTATAAGACAACGCGAAGTACCCTATAGGTTTTGTCAGACACGATTGACAGACGGACCGACAGACAGACAACAAAGTGATCCCATAAGTGTTCCGTTTTTTCTTTTGAAGTATGGAACCCTAAAAATCCCAAACAAAATTCTTGTATGCTAAAAAAAGGAACAAAATTCCTTCCTGTATGTAAACATAAGGAAAAGAGTATACTCGCTAAGTATTCGAGGAATGCAGTCCGTGTTCACATTACACAAATAAAAGGAACAATTAAACACGATCCTGCGATCATGATGACTGGCTACTGCTTCGGACGAGTCAGGACATGATTGTCAGCGTGACGTCACGACGATGACGAATGACGAATCATCCTACGAAAGTGTTTGTTTGTCCATGAGTCACTAACGCAACGATGCAATGCATCGACGTGATTTTTTCGAGATTAGAGTGACAAGCTACTTTTTATTCAAACCGGAAATTCAAAGACAGAATCAATTCAATCTGTTAAATTAGTTGAGAAGTAGGTAAATACAAATATAAAATAGGTGGATGATGATGATGAATGTGTATAGCACTAGCTGGTATACCGACCTATGTACTATGTATACTAGCTGATATGACCTAGGTATTGTACTAGCTGATGTACTGACCCGTGTATTGTACTAGCCGGTGTACTGACCTTGTAGAACCTGAGTACTGCTAGCTTGACCTTCTTCTTCTTGTGCTTGATCTTCTTGGGTGTGGAGTAATTCTTCTTCTTGCGTTTCTTGGCTCCTCCGCGCAGCCGTAACACCAGGTGAAGAGTGGATTCCTTCTGGATGTTGTAGTCTGAGAGAGTTCGCCCATCTTCTAGCTGCTTGCCGGCGAAGATTAATCTGAACATGGATTAAGAAGATTACTTGCTATGCAAAAAGGCTCAAACCCCCACAGAAGTAGTTTTTCATATTCAACTTTAAAAGTTTGGACTTTATACCTAAAATCAACTACATATACCTAGTATGCGACAGGTCGAAATGGCAATCGGGGTATAAAGTCACCTGCGTTATCATGCACATGCACCGGACGTCAGCCGAAATAAAAATATTTCATCAGCTCAAAACTTCAATCTAGTGCTGACATCACTAAAATGGCAGCCACGCGCATTAGCAATTTCCGGGACTTATATCCAAGAGAAGAATAGAATAGAATATATTTTATTCAAGTAGACCAAGAACCAGCAAGAAACTCGGCGGTTGCTCTTTTCAAGTGATCAATGTCCAACTCACCTCTGCTGGTCAGGCGGAATGCCCTCTTTGTCCTGGATCTTAGCTTTGACATTCTCGATGGTGTCGGAAGGCTCGACCTCAAGGGTGATGGTCTTGCCCGTCAGGGTCTTCACGAAAATCTGCATCTTGGCTACCTGTTATGACAATAGTGATAGTTGTATGAACAATGAATGATGGCCTTAACACCATACAGTTGGATGCCACCAGCACTGGATTTGCAATCCTATTTTTTTTAAATCAATGGTAAGTTACCCCATGATGGCTATAATATCGTCGATTTACTGCACCAACAAACAAACACTTTCGCATTTATAGTGTATTTATGGAGTAGTGACTAGGTGAACTATTATTTAAGAATTTAATAGAATTAATGGCGCAACACATAACCCTTGTTTTCTGAATAAGATAAAACTGGTTATTGGAAGATAGACATGGATCACTACAGTTCTTACCAATTGCTCCAGCCAGGATTTGAACCTAGAATCTCCCACTTAATGTAAGACCACCCACAGCGCTCACTGTCATACAGGTCATCAAATTATTGTGAATAGTTCAAAGCCAAATCTATGGTTCAAAAAAGTAAGGCAAATCTGCGGTTCAAAGGTGTGACATTTTTCTAGTTTATCAGATTAAAATAAGAAACAGGTTTACATTAAATAAGACAAAATAATAAGTTCAATTCAAGTTTTATTGTGGCAGAATCTTATATAAAATACAGAACATGATTATACTAAAAGTATAGCATTAATAACACCATCATTCTCAGGATTATTTGTGACCTGAGCATACTTTCCCCACACAACTTTACCAGCCTGCGTCACCAGACCCAACTCGGAGATGTTCACCTCAATGACCGTACCCTTGGTGATCACTCCTAAGCTTGTGTACATCTGGGAACTAGGGTTCTTCTTCACACCAATAATAGGCAAGCAGAAGGTCGCTTTTAACTCCGGATGAGTTACGTGAGCTTTCTTAAACCTCAAAGCCATCGGTCGGATGAAACGCTCAAACTTTGGAGGTTTACGAGTAAAGTTCTCTCCGACAAACGTCACCTTTGTAACCATACGTTTCCAAGCTTTCCTTTTAGATTTACCAGACTTCAAAACTTTGAAGACCTCAGCGTCTGCCTGCGCTCGGACTTTGGGTATCGGAACGTCCCATTTTCCAGCCTTCTCTTTACGTTTCTGTTTGATCATGTTAGAAAGAACCTTAGCTCGTGATTGGACATCTCTGTCGAGTAGATAGACAGGTACAGCCCCCTCTGCAACTTTTTCTGTGTTTTGTCGAACATTTTTCTCTTCATGCGCTTTGATTTTCTTTTTCATTTGAATCTTTTCATTGCGCCGCTCTTTGTTATAGATCTTAGCCTTGATGCCTCTCAACTTGCGGGCTTTCTCAGCCCTCTTATGAGGTTCACGCGCCTCACGTTTTCGTTTCCTCTCCTCATAGTCGAGCCTCCTGCCATAAAGCTTTTGATGGCGTTCTATATATTCGTTCTGCGGCATTTTGGTTGCTTTAACGGCAACTATAACAAAATTACTACCTTATTGAGTTGTAAGGGTCTTTTCACGTGTAACTTAACCTCCGGTTAAAATTTCGCGCTTCTTTATCACAATTAATAAAAAATGCAGTAAACTGTGAACTGAATACTTTAAATAATTTGCCTAATTAATGAAATTGCACTGGAATCCGTAATTCTTCAGTAAACATGAGCAAAGTGCAACATAACCTCCACGTGCTATGGAGGCTAGCGCTTATTATTGAACGTATTTCGAGTAAAAAGCTCTATTCACGTTACTTTCAAGGTAACACGAACAATATTAAATATAATTTCACATTAATACGCAACTATAATAGGATTATTTCACAAAATTGCTAAACTCACCTTATATCGTCACCATGCCACACGGAAAAGGAAAAGGAATTGTGGAAATTTGACAGAAGCGTAGACAATAGAAAAACGTGTTATCAGAGTTGCCACCATGGTTGGCACCCTGGCCAACTTGCTTGAACATTACAAACACTCTGTCTACGTTTTTGGAGATGGTCTTTACCACTTTAAATAAAAAAATTTTACAAAAAAAATAAAAACCGACTTCGTTACACAAACACTAAAAATTGAAAAATAATTTAATTTATTACCGAATATATTATGTAGGTATACAAGAGTTAATATAGTTCCATAATAATACTTTTTGGTGCCGGTGCCAATTAGCTTTAGCTGCGCGAATCGTCTAGACTTCATATTTTTATGGGACTCCACAATGGCACCTCATTGGCACCGACCCCAAAAAATATTATTATGGAACTATATTAACTCTTGTATACATAATATATTCGGTAATAAATTAAATTATTTTTCAATTTTTAGTGTTTGTGTAACGAAGTCGGTTTTTATTTTTTTTGTAAAAATTTTTTATTTCACAATTTTTAGTGGCCCCATGGAATTATGCTATGACTGGTTAAAAGTCTACTGTTTACTAAGCTATTACACTGATCGCGAGCAATTTACTCTTATCCGTTGAGGAGTTCCAGTATCTATCTTCGAAGATGTTCATCAGATCTTCACCAAATTGAAATGGGACCAACTTTGAAGTATACCCTTTCAAACAAAAAAATAATTTTCAAAATCGGTCTAGGCGTTTTCGAGTTATCGGGGAACATACATAAAAAAAAAAAAAAAGATTCCGACGAATTGAGAACCTCCTCCTTTTTTTGAAGTCGGTTAAAAATGACAAACATTGTGAATCAACGGTTCATTGCTAAAATGATAAAAAAATTGTATTAGATTTTAGACCTGAAAATATTTTTTTGTAATGGTAAGCCACAACTTCTCTATTCGTCTATGGTCTTATTCCAAGACGGCTGCTAACTGCTCGGCGTCAATTGGTTAAAATCTAAACATTTATGTTGCAATAACCAATAGGCAATAGCGTTGCAAGAGTCAAATAACTTTTAACTACGTCACGTCACTGTCAAATCCAAAACTTTCCTTCAACAAGTCCTAACGTGAAACGAGTTCGCTAAAATTATAAAACAAAACGTTAGGAGCATAAATTGTGTGCTCTAATTTTTCCTGGACAGTCAACGTATTATGAATACAACAGCATCATATTCTTCAGGTAAGTTAGCTATACCTTATCTTGTGATAACAAGTGGTTTATTAACCGGTGTTAATAGTGTTTAGTTACCAAAATAATTGCAGTAGCATCGCGCGCTTGTGAAGGCCAAGCCAAGCCAAAGCTTTGTGTGGGATTTCCTCGTACCAACTACCAATTCTAACCACAAAAATGCGCTTATAGTAAACAACTGTGTCCAAGCTACACTTCTTAAACTTTTTATACGTTTTACTAAAGTTTTGCTGCGCCTTTGGTTTATTGACATAAGTGGGCATCTATTATGTTTGTAAATTCCACGTAGCTGATAATATTTTAAATCTTTTTGATATAAAAGTATTAAATAGAGTTAAGCTATTAAACTAATTTTAGATTATAAAGTATATTTCACATTAGTCTGTTGATCTTTTATGGCGATTATTAAAAATCAGCTGATTTTTTTATGCAAAGGTACATTTTTCTGATAACACAAAATGGATCTTATGTTAGCAGAAAGAAAGTTCATTTTACAATTGCATGTTGTTTTCATTCACAATATTACCATAGTATTATTATTAGTAATAAAGTGAGGTAGCGTAGATTGTAGTGTGAGAATTTTTATTCTTATTACTCTAGAGTGAAACCAGTTTTGTTCTCAAACGAGTATACATATTACTTCTCATACTTAATTCCAATGCTTTGGTCTATTATAAAAGAACTTAATTTAAAGTACTGATTAGATATTATTTAAGTTATCACTCATTGATAATCTTGCAAGTACTTTTTATCCAACTTCCAAAAAGGAGTCTCAGTCCAAACGAGCCGAGTTTCCAGCAGAAATTACTCTATTTTATCTTAAAAAATTGATAAATATTTTAAGTATTTCGTATTTTAAGAATTTTTTAAGTAATTCGTCAATTTCCTTTATAAATGTGATTTGCAGAACCTTCATGGAGTCGACGCTGCTCAACAGAAACCATATTCAGCATCCAGGGAAAAGAAACTGGTATGGATCATAATTGCACTTATATTCTTATTGCACTCTTCAAATCATATTCAAACTTGTTTCGACTCTTATGCTTGTAATAATATGTTTGGTTGTGCATATTGCATGAAAAATCTGTTCTTCTATATTTATTTTTATTCAGAACTGTTATGCATGTCTTTTTTTATTAATTAATAACTAAGCCTAAATAATATTAAGTAATTTATTTTTTATACCTATAAGTCTATATTTTAAGTATTATTAAATTATAATTGTATTGGAAGTAGGATTTGTATCTGTTCCTTTATAATTTTAATTTAAGTTAATGTTTTTTGCATTTAAATGTATCAAAGTATGTATGTTTATTACTTATTAGTTTTCTATTTATTTTTTTAAAGAATATTAGCCATATTTATCATGACTAATATTCCCCTTTCCTCTCCAACTAAGCGTAAAGCTAGTGCTAAGAGTAGACAGGACAATGGTGCAACGGGTAGGGTTTGAACTGCCACCTTTCGGATTTCAGTCCACTTCTTTAACTGTCGAGCTATTGAGGTTTTCTATTGAACTTAGGTATATTTTTATTACAATGAGGTAATACAATACAATTGTGTATTTGTCATAGCACACTAGATTATGAGTAGTTTCACATCATTTTCAGTCATTATGTAAACACATGTTTAATTTTGTATTAGTACAAAACTAATTTAATATAAAACACGGGTTTATATAAAAATCTTTACTTGAAAGTGTCCAGTTTAAGAAATTAGTCAAATAGACTTAGAATATATATTAGTTAACATAAATTAAATTCAATTTTATTAAAAAAATAGGATACGTTTTAAAAATGCTCGTAGTATGGTGACCCTAAGGGTGCATTGTTTGTTTAGTGCCATTCACAGTAAAGTGAGTCAGCTGGGCAGAACATTGACTGCAGAGCTTTAGACTAGTTGGAACATGTTGGCTTGCAGCGAGCGTCGCGCCGCACGCGCTGCATCACGTAGCAGCTGTCATTGACCCATGAATAGTCCATAAAGAAAGCTGAGAGTGAATACTTCGCGTTTTTAAAAACCCGAGTCGGACTCGCACACGAAGGGTTCTGTAGTCCGTACCATTGTACAAGAATTATGACTACTAGATGATGCCCGCGACTTCGTCCGCGTGGATTTAGGTTCTTAAGAATCCCGTGGGAACTCTTTAATTTTCCGGGATAAAAAGTAGTCTATGTCTTTCCCCGGGATGTAAGCTAACTCTGTACCAAATTTCATCAAAATCGGTTGAACTGTTGGGCCGTGAAAAGCTACAGCAGGTGAAAGACAGACATACATACACACTTTCGCATTTATAATATTAGTATGGATTATTTAGATTATTCGTAGATTTGGTAGATAGCTCATAAAGACAAGACAATATGATCTCGTTCTGTGTTCTATTCAGATTAGTTTGACCTTTAATTTGTAGTGAGTTTCCCACAAAATTGACTCGATGCCATGGTGTCATAAGAATATTATGTTCGCGTCTTCATAATATTTAGTTTACACTTATCGCGACAGGGCAAAGTAAATTTTAGAGCCGGCAACATTTTTTTTATAAAGTACGAAAACTATATTTTTGCCTTAGATTTATATAGCTTTTAGAGCTAACATTTTTTTTTATATTATGCAGTTTCACGAAATATTTTATTACCTCGTTTAAATTAATTCGTGATAGTTTTGATTAAACTATTTAACTATAACAAATGTACTTAACCCAATAATTATTAATAACTAGATGATGCCCGCGACTTTGTCCGTGTGGATTTAGGTTTTTAAAAGTCCCGTGTGAACTGTTTAATTTTCTGGGATTTAAAGTTCTTCCCTGGGATGTTAGCTAATTCTGTACGAAATTTCATTAAAATCGGTTTAACTGTTGGGCCTTGAAAAGCTAACACACTTTCGCATTATGGATAATTAAATTTTATGCTAATACTAGCTTATGCTCGCGACTTTGTCCGCGTGGACTACACAAATTTCAAACCCCTATTTCACCCCCTTAGGGGTTGTATTTTCTTAAATCCTTTCTTAGCGGATGCCAACGTCATAATAGTTATCTGCATGCCAAATTTCAGCCCGATCCGTCCAGTAGGTTGAGCTGTGCGTTGATAGAGCAGTCAGTCAGTCAATCCTTTTATATATTTAGATTAAGGAATCATTATGTAGATACATTCTGTGTGGATTTTTGGAGTGATATGGAATGGTTATGTTTTGGAATTATTAACCTTGTGTGGTAATATTGTCAGATGTGATTGTTGGATGCCCTGGCGATCGGCTGTGCAGTCAGGGCCTGGGTGTGGATTGGACTGAAGATTGGAATGATCACGCCAGAAATACGCTTCTCATAATCATCATTAATCATAATCATGCTTCACTTGATTATACATTAAATTTTCCTTTCTTTTTTTTTTGCACAATATGTATTAAGGGAAATTCAATGTAGCCTGTCTGCTTGTCATTTAACATAATATATAAGAATTTTATTATTTCTTTGTTGTCACACTGATTGTAATTTATTATTGTAATTTTTGACTAAAGTTTAGAATTTTGTTTAGTAATAAGTAATTTAGATTAGTGACAAAATATTGTTACATTATTTGTTAGTATTGTGCATGTTTTAGATTAATCTAGTGTAGCTGATTTAGATACAAAAAAAGAGAAAAAAAAAATACAAAAGATAAAATATTACTTAAAAAATTATGGAATGTTGAAAAAATATAAAAAAGGTTAACTGTGAATGGTCTTGATAAGTCAGTGCCATTTATCAGACAAAAGGTAAAAAAGTAAAAAAAAATGATAGAACTTTTAACAAAAAATATGAAAATTTTGTGTTAATTTAAAAAAAAAAAAGTTAAAAATTGCAAAAAAAAATAGAAATAATCTGATGGAACGTGTGCAAAAAAATATATAGTTAAAAAAAGAGAAACAAAAAAAAAACATTGCATTTAAAAAATTGTATTGAAAAGTTCATCGGGTCATAAGTCAGAACTCAGAATACAGCTGCTGAACAAGATTGCCGCTACGAAGGGAATAATGGCAGACCTTCGCCTTGACATGTTGTTGAAAGTTGTGGTGTTTGTAGATTTTGTCCGCGACACGAGTGACACAGAGTGGTTCGGCAGCGATGACGACGCGGGCGTGGAGTACGAGCCAGCTTCGGCGCCCGAAGACGACGGGCCGCTTACCGGGGACTCTTCTGGTCACAGCGATGTGAGTAAAAGTTCAAATGAACCAACCTGTGTGTGTCCCGGATAAAAATAGTTTCACAAAAAAAAATGTTCACAATTTTTATCATTTTAGTTGAATTTACCGACTGTTGTACTAGTTATGTTAGATACGTATACAAAATGTCAATAATAAAAATGAATTATTCAATCAAAAATTGTTTCGATTTGTACGTCGTTGCTTTCAAAATTGCTTCGGATACTACAAATTTCCGAACTAGGAACCATGCCAAAATTTTAACTGAACATTTCAATTTCATGAATAACCGTATCTGTAATTATTCTGTTTTGATTTAACTTTTAACATAGTCTTGTTAGTTAAAAAAGAAAATTTTTGACATCATGAAAATAAATTAATAACTTTCTTGTATATGAATGGTTTTAAGTAATTTAATATAATATGCTTAGCGGTGAAGGAAAACATCGTGAGGAAACCTGCATGTCTGAGAGTTCTCCATAATGTTGTCAAAGGTGTGTGAAGTCTGCCAATCCGCACTTGGCCAGCGTGGTAGACTATTTAAGATACGTGCTAGTAATATAGTAAGTAGAAGCGATGGGTTGAGCATGAGGATGATGATTAGAATGGTCATTTTTCATTTCCAGAACGAAATAATAGCGACGCAAGTGATAGAAGTCTCCGTTGGCGATGACGGGGAGCTCCAGCTTGCAGACTCCGAGCTCACCGCATCGAGCAGTGACAGTGAGATGGATCTGCACGACTACTGGCTGTGCGCACATTGCCGCGCGCAGAACAACAACCCCATGTACCGATACTGCGAGAAATGCTTCAAGGTAGGTCCCTTTCTGACGCCCGCAGAGAAACAGGGATGGATATATAGCCAGACAGATAGAGATATTGTTTCAGTATAGACCTGCAGATTACTGGCTGTGCCTCTAGAACATCAACCCTGTCCGATACCATAAATGCTTCAAGGTAGGTTCCCTCTCTGACGCCTGTAAAGGAAGAGAGATGGAGATATTGTGTCAGTGAAATGGATCTGCACGTCTGCTGGCTGCAAACAACAACCCCATGTATTGATATTTCGATAAGGGCTTCAAGGTAGATCCCTTCATAAGCTCATAGAGGAAAAAAGTTAAATATTTTATATCCAGCAATGATAGTAAGATGGAATTTGAGATCTACAGGTTGTGCTATTTAAGACCATTGTTTAAGGTAGATCTTTACAGAAGAAAATAGATACTGTGTGCTGTGGGAGCTATTGCAGGGTTGGTAAGTTAATATGATTCACAGGGAGCTGCAAAACCGTGAAGAGTGGAAATCTCTACAACAGATCTATGGTTTAGATAACGTTGATGATATGAGTTTAGGGTATAGAACGGAAGTTAAGGAGTTTAGGTGGGACAAGGAAACAGTTAGATTTTATTACTACTTGTCCTGAAAACAACGATGTACCGTAGAAGGTATGTCCTAAGCCACTCGATTCACAGGTGAAAAGAGATGAAAAGATAATCTTCATTCACTACATGGAGCACATGCCAGACTTCGTGGTTTCCACGAAGGAAGATGCTTCTCTGTTATTGGTATATGTTAACTAATCATTTTAATAATTACTGTAGTATTTTAAATTACATATTGTTATTGCGCTTGATTACGCAATGATGACAGAAGTCATGATGTAGTCTGAGATGGAATCGGGCCATGGCAATTGCTATTTCATCCATTGTTGTCGTTTCCATAAATTGTTGTTTAAAATTATTTGTTACTAAAATTTAAAATGGATCAAATATAACACATTCTAAAATCACAACTAATGCATTTTTAGGAACGTAAAAACTTCTTCCCACCGAGACCGAAGCGAAAGCGTAAACGCAAACTCAGCACGACAATCGAACCGGAATCCCTCCCGCGTACCCTCTCGCAGGATTCCGGAGTGGAGTCCGTGGCCAACAGCCAAGAGTTGAGCCAACAAGATTTGGGACATAGTTCCCAAAGTTCTCTTACAGACAGTGTTTTACCCAAATCTTTCAAAACGTCTACCCCAGGTAATACTCTAATTAAAACCCATTTGAAGCGCCGAACCGAATCAGCCGCGAGACACGCCAAAAGATTCAAAACCGATTATTCCGATACCGAAAGCGATACCGATTCCGATACGTCTGAATCGACAAATTCAAAATGCAACACAAAAGTTAACGCGATATCTGAAAGTAAATGCAATATTAAAACCGAAATTTCAGTTGGAAGTTTAGTTGATATTAAAACAGTGAACAATTCAGAAACGAATATCGATAGGACTACATTGATGTTGAAAAACAATATAGAAGTGAGGCCAGTCGCTAAAATGGTCAGTGATTCTGAATCCGTTACCGATAGAAGTAAATCGATTTTAAATGAAGACATACAAGTCATGCCACTCGTCAAAATGGTTAGTGACCCCGCGTTAACTATTGAGAATACGGACGTTAAATTAACTAAAAAAGTAATTGTTAATACGATAAAAGAAAAGTTAGATATTGAATCCAAGGATTTGTGTATAGTTTGTTCGGTGGAGCCGAAATCGGGTGTTTTCGTTCACGGTCGGATAGCGCATATTTGTTGTTGTTATAAATGTGCTGTCAAAGTGTGGTCTAAAGCGAAACGGTGTCCCGTGTGTAACAGCAAAGTTAGTAACGTTTTAAAGGCGATTGTCATGTAGGTAGTTAGAAATTATTAAAAACCTACAACATGGCCTTGGGATCTTGAGATTATTTTGAATCGAGGGGATTTAAATAGTTAACATTAGTTTTCATAGGTCTGTAAAAAAATTCTTATTTTCTTTCTCAATATGCAATTTCGAAAACGGAAAAGCATATTATCTGGTTACATAAAACCTATACCTATGTATTTTTTGCATTACTAATTTAAGTCGGAAATGTTTATTTATTACTTAGATCTATTCCTCAAGATCCCTTTGAAAAAAAATTCAATTTTTTTATTTTTTTTAATAGGATAAAGTTAAAAATTTCTAAATGTGTGAAAAATATTTCTCTAGGGCTACAACTTTATTTTATATTTGAAAGTCTGTGATCTTAAGCGTTAAATAGGGTTAATAAGAAACACGTTTAAAAAAATCCGTTAAATAGGATTTATTTTGTGCCCAAAGAAATCCGTTACATAGGATTTCGTGATTTATTTCAACTGCATTATGCATTTATCACATAATGATCAATAATATGTAGTCAGATGCATTCTTATAAAACGCGATGCTTGTCGAGTCAAATTCAGTTGGAGACACGTGTTATAAATATGTTTCCTCCCTAATGCGACTGTAATAAAACATTCGCAACAATAATTCGTGAGAGAATGTTTTCTTATAAAGAAATTTTAATAATAAAAAAGAAGTAAAGAATTTTGTACGACTTGTACTTGATAGAGTGGATTTAGTTGGAGTGGAGTAGGTCCTCTTAATATTATAGTCCCGTCTTGTACATACGATTGTCCACCGAAAAGAGAATTAATATATTTTGATTAATATAATTTAGGTATAGAGGCCTATAAGAAAACGGTCAAAATTTAGTTAGCATACGGAAGAAAATAATTTGGTTTTTATGGCCTTAGTAAATATTTTTTTTTTCTTTATAAATGTGGGGCTGAGATAATTTGCTATTTTTTAACCTATAATTTGAATTAACATAGGTTATTCTTTAATGCTATTGTGAAATATCATAATAATATGATGGAAATATTAAGCTAGTCGTGACAAAAACATCCCAAACGAGAATTTTGCTTTTTTTCAAATTAAATAAATGATAATTACAATATTATCGTACGTAAAGCAAACAATTCGTAACTATCCATTGCTTTGCTAAAATTATATAATAATATCTTGTGCCCCATTTTGTTATTGCAATCAATCCACATTAATTTCATTTATATTATTCTTATATTGTAAGAAAGAAAAACGGAGTTATTTTATTTTTATTAGGTAGTTAGGCTGACCAGGAATATAATTTAGAAAATATTATGTAAATAAATATTTAGTACACAAGGTTATTTTTTTAATACAGACAAGCATTTATCAGTAAAGAAATTAAAATGTACAACTTTTTTTATTTTAACTTTTTCGGATTTTTAAAATTGTCATATCTAATAATTTGTAGCTTTATGAAAAAAAGTACTAATTTGTTTAATTTTTTGAAAGCATCGATGGAAAAATAATTTATTTTCATCCATAATTCTAGCCATTAACTAAGTATAACATTTAAAAAATATATAATGATATGATTTATAAAATTTATATTTATAAATCATCGTATATTAAAATGTGATTTTAAAATAACCTTGTATATTATTTCATATCTAATGTAAGTGTAAGTAATATAGTATAAATTAATGTAAATAAGCAATATATCACGGTATAAGAGCTCTTTCAATAATATTATATTCCTGGTCCCATACTTTCATACGCTTGCAATTTCCTTTAACGTAAGTTCATATCACTTTGACAATCTCTACAATCGAACCCACCACCTCTCTGCCATTCAGAGTTTCTATCTCCATTTATTGTTTGTTGTTGTTATACGAGATTTATTAATTTTCTAATTTTCTCTAAATATATTAAATGTGAAGATTATATTTTTGTTCTAATGTCCTTTCACATTCATCACTTGGCCGCACGGTTTAGTAGTTTAATCACAACCAATTTATTTCATGTCAAGAATATATTTTTTAGAAGCTGACACCACCGTCTTCGCACGGGTGCTCGTAAATACATATTAATAATATGCATAAACTAAATATTTTTTGATTTCTTTTATCACGTATGTTTAGCTTTAAATGATAGCAGTCATATTGTAGTTTTACTAAAGGTGACAATGTAGCTAATTCCGTTGTACACAATCTCTAAACTAAACTAAAATGGCACGTCTAAATCCATTGCTATCCCTTTAATAATGTTGCTTGCGGAAAAGGATAGCACTAGATTTAGACCTGTTAATTTAGTTTAGTTTAGAGATTGTGTAAGAGAATCGGCCCTAATATCGATGAATAATCGAGTCTCTATCTAACTTTTTTTTTTAAATAACAATTTTTTTTAATCATAATAAGTTTATGTGTACCTTGTCCTTAACTAAGTTTGGGTATGTAAATATTAGTGATTGTCTTAATTTATTAGATGTTCATGATGATTGATGATTAAAAACATTACTAACTTTTCTAGTAATAGATATTTATTCATATTAATTAATAACAATTTATCCTTAAGATGCATTTGTCTCTATTTTAGAGCTAGCATCTTGTTATGACTGCTAAACCGCACGGTCAACTTGTCGATCTGAAAGTACTCTTTAGTTTCCTAATAATTTTACTTATGCCGGGTTTATCTTTATAATCTAGAGTAGCTAATGTTAAGTATGAAACACTTGTAACATATTTAATACTTTACGAAAAAAATATATTGAAATCGAAAAAAAGTAATTCGATTTTCTACGAAAAAAGATAACTCTCAATAAATTTCCTTTTCAGCAAATATGTATTTTATTTTATTACCCTTTAACTTCCTTTGGTCGCGGCCGATGCGACTGACGCGCGTGACGGTGCTGATTCTGAGCGCAACTATAATGCGGGAGAGATCAGCCCCGCAATTGTGTAAGAATAACCATTTCATGGCTATCGCAATCGTCAAGAAATTCTGCCCTTTGATTGGCTGTGAAAAAATGTAAACAGCGAATCAACCAATCAAAGGGCAGAATTTCTTGACGATTGCGATAGCGATGAAATGGTTATTCTTACACAATCGGGGGGCAGGATGGTAATCGGGAGCGGGGGGACGCCTCGCACACCCGCGGTCGCCCGCACCGGGTTAGTGCGGGGCGTTCCCTCGTACTATACATTTTAGGGTATTTGCATCTTTTTCTTAGAATAGAATAGAATGTTTTTTATTCATGTAAACTTTTTAAAAGTGCTTATGAATAGTCAGGTAGTTTTAATTTACCACTGGTTCGGAATGCCGTTCCTACCGAGAAGAACCAGCAAGAAACTCGGCGGTTGCTCTTACCAATGCAACCAATGTAATAAGATAAAAACAAACCTCGTGACTAAAGGTCCCAGTCGTGAGCCTATTTAAATTGTCACACTTTTAGTCCTTTTTTTAGCAATATTAAAAGAAAA
The DNA here is from genome assembly GCF_902806685.2 of Maniola hyperantus. Lineage (NCBI taxonomy): Eukaryota > Metazoa > Arthropoda > Insecta > Lepidoptera > Nymphalidae > Maniola > Maniola hyperantus. Next base: position 653,512 of record NC_048546.1, on the reverse strand, counting down.
TAATACAGATACTCTAAATTTAGTTGAGAAAAACATCAAAATCGACGCCGTTACTATAACCACAGAAGATATAATAGTGCTAAAACTGAAAATGTATGTCGTCGGCTCGGCCGCACACGTCTAACCCAGGGGGCACAGAGGCGCCATACCATACCCATCATCGGCCCACTACTGAGAACGGGCTCCTTTCAGAATGGGCTTGGCCATAGTCTGCCACGCTGGCCCAGTGCAGATTGGAAGACTTATCACACCTTTGAGCAGATCAAGGAGAACTCAGGCATGCGGTTTCCTCACGTTTGCTCATTGTTTCCTTCACTGCTAAGGCAAGTGATATTTTAATTGCTTGGCTCCAAAAAATTACGAGGTGCATGCCCGGAATCGAACCTCCGACCTCCCGAATAGAAGGCATACGTCTTAAAACCCCGTGGGAACCTTCCAGGATAAAAAGTAGCCCATGCCTGTCTTAAGGATGCAAGCTATCTCTCCACCGAATACATAATGCTCGCGACTTCGTTCACGAGGATGTAAGTTTTATAAGAATCCCGTGGGAACTCTGATTTTCCGGGACAATAGTAGCCTATGCAGTCATCCTTGAAATGATTCCCTGAAATGCAAGTTATCTCTGAGCATCAAATACGACGTAGACGGCCGTAAAAAGCTAGCAAACAGACATATTTGCGTATCTACCTATTTATAATAAGTATTACTTGAGACCCGCCCCGGTTTCGCACAGGTAACTTATAACAGGATAATAGGCTACTTGACAATTTTTTTAAGTTGGTCTTAAATGGTTAATATGTGTCCTATTATATCAAAAAAATTAACACTATATTTTTTTGCGCCCTAAAAACCGTAAAACTTTAATTTAAAAAAATATTTTTCTTAGACAGGTGAAAACACTGTCGGCCATGTTTGGCCGATAGATTATCTGTGCTCTGACGTCATGCATTTGTAAACAACAGTATAACCACAGGGTTATACTGTTGTTTACAAATGCATGACGTCAGAGCACAGATAATCTATCGGCCAAACATGGCCGACAGTGTTTTCACCTGTCTAAGAAAAATATTTTTTTAAATTAAAGTTTTACGGTTTTTAGGGCGCAAAAAAATATAGTGTTAATTTTTTTGATATAATAGGACAAATATTAACCATTTAAGACCAACTTAAAAAAATTGTCAAGTAGCCTATTGTAGCTTTCTAGTGTTGAAGGAACTTTTAAAATCTGTTTAGTAGTTCCATAGTAATCTCTGGAACTACTTCCTTCTACAGACAAACTTTACCATTTTATATAATGCTTAATGCTTATTTTTGTATTCGACGATTGACACTATTCCTGTGTAAATGTTCTAAAACAGATCGCTACGATGATAACTAAGATAAAATGTAAATCGACTGTGGGACATCATTTTCCTTCCCCAAAATGGTGTCAAACAGGAGCACTGTAGCGCCGGAGAGCGACGCGGAGTGACAATAATATTACTTAGTATTGATTACCTAGTATGGATTAGGTACCTATTTAATGATTCAGCAGTACACATGTAGGATGTAGGCATGTAGGTCTTCACAAAAGATGCTGATGTAACAAGAAAACGTAAAGTAAGTCGTACTCAATAAATAAGTAGGTCCTCTCAGAATGCTTCATACGTACGGTAAGTCAATTATTAGTAAGTACTAGATGATGCCCGCGGCTTCTCCCGCGCAAGTTGCGGTTTTTAAAATCCCGTGGAAACTGATTTTCCGCGACAAAAAGTAGCATAGGTGGGTATATCGTTCCTAAGCTATCTCTGTACCACGGCTAAACGGATGGACCGTGAAAATCGGGTTATTCTAGCAGACAGACAAACACACACACTCACTTTCGCATTTATAATATTATGGATTAATAATGATTAAAGAGCTAGAGACGGGGGAAATGGAATGCATATCAGCGATTTGTGTTGAAGTTTTTATTCTTTGTAATTTGCTTTGAAAAGGAGCTAGACATGTTCACGTAAGCGGTGAGTGGTGACAGCCTAGTGGTTAAGACTTCGGTCTACTACTCCGGCGTTCGATCCCGGCCACGTATCTCTAACTTTTGAAGAAATGTGCGTTTTTTGCTTTAACGGTGAAGGAAACATAGTGAGGAAACCTGCATGCCCGACAGTAGGTACCCACCGTGCTCCGTAGGGAAAAGCAGGTAGGATTCGTACACTTTTTACTCTAGGTGATATAAAAACAAAACTAATAAATATTTCAAAATAATTTCAACGCTGCTGGATTACCTAGTTATCTGGCTTTAATTATAGGGTAGTTCAGTTTTAATGCAAAGTAAGATGACAAAGCTATGATGAATTTCCCAAAAAATGGAAATCGTACGAAAGCACCCCACACGCGAGGTAGCTTCGTACATCGACTAGGGTACATTCGTACATAGTGGGGAGCCTTCGTACACAGGAATTAAAAAGGCTATTTTATATGAAATTAAACATTTATTGATATCAAAATTAACAAAGAATCAACCTTAAACATAGTAATAATTAACAATATGGTGTTTACAAACAATTTGTTACAATTTAAGTCATTCATTAATCAACATTCTAATTTACCGTTATAGTAACTCGCGTTTCATCTCTTTAGCCTTCTGTTTTCTCTCTTGTTCTTCTTTTTTCATCTTTTTTGCTCTTTCCTTTTCTATCAGTCTATTTTTTTCGGGATTATATGTTATATCCTTAATTTTTTTAATACTTTTCCTTTCTTTGTGTCTTTTTAGGTGCATTCTCATTCACTTTAGGCTAAGGTAAAAGGTTGCATAATTTCTGGCGTCATCATCCCACAGTTGATGTAGATGGTGATGGAGGTGGCAATCTTGATGATAGATCTTGTTGAGTAAGAGTTATTTCTTTGGGAGTTTATTTGGGATAGCGCCTATGTCAAAAATAAACGATTTCTTAGTAATTATTATTAAACAGAGGGTATTCCAAATTTCGTGAAATCCACGTCCATTGTAAGTTTTAACCATTCTAAACTGATTCTAAAGTTTTCTATTTAAATATAAAGAGTACGTCAAATCTTTATGACGTCATATCTATGTATATCTTTTATACAAGCTGCCATAGGTACTAAGCCAGCGTTTTGACGTTTGATAAGAAGTTGCTAATTTGACTTATAGCGCAGCTCACGACAGGCATGAAACTTCGAAGAAAGAAAACATCGAGGTTTCACCCACACTGGCAGGCGTCAAATGTCGCCTATATTTGACGCTCGGTAGGCTATGAAACTACTAGGTATTTTTGATTTAACGACACCCCTAGCCTAATATTTAGCAGATGTCGATTTCAGGATCAAATCGAGAGTTTCTTAACTCTAGTTCTACTCTGCTAGTCTAGGCACCACCACTATTTGTTGCATGTTATCATCTGGGAGTGGTTTAGAATTGGAATCCCATAACCCAGTTAGTGCAAAAACGATCTGAACTCACGCGGGGTGCATTCGTAAAGTACGAATCCACCCCACTCCTAACTGCACGAAGGTACCCCAACCAAAAAAATCAAGCAATAAATTTAAAATAAAAATAACGGTGAAGGTTATCCCAAAATTAATGTTTACACATAAATCTAGGGCACTTATCCAAAGACTATTATATGTAACTTTAACAATTTGAGCCAAACTTATTACGAATTAACGTCGTCAAAGATAAGTCGAAAAATTATTTTCGCGGTGTGAAAACACGTTTTGACTTATTCTAAAAAAACTGACTGTTGTACAGCCACTGCACTTAGCTGTGAGCCTATGAATATGAGCGGGCCTCACATATACAAAAACACAAACGCGTCACCATGTAGCATAGTGTAGATATGACTGTTGTACGAATGCTCCCTCTGTACGAATCCTACCTGCTTTCCCCTACCTACCTACCGAAGTTATGTTCTCAAATGTGTGTGAAGCCTGAACATTCCGCACTTGGCCAGCGTAGTAGGCTATGGCCCACAGGTTGAGAGGGTTTTTGTCTGCATAGGTTTTATAGTCATCTTCAGTCCTGATTAGTATAAGCGCCTGTCTGATTTGGTCGAGCAAATCTCAAACTATATATTTTATCCGACTGCAGCTTGCATCCTGAGACAGACACGCTACTTTCTATCCCGAAAAATCATAGACCCCACGGGATTTTAATAATTTATATCTACATCGAAGTCCATCTAGTATACCTACTTACTAGAGAAGAGATGTACCGAGTAGGTGCAAGTTATACGTACCTACCGAGTTTTTGATCGGTTTTAGTTTTGCCAAACCGAGTACCTAGTCGGTTCAGAGTTACGTAGATTAGAGGTGCGAAAATAGACATATACAAATGATTACAGCGACTGATTTGCCACTGAAAATTTGAGACCAAAACCTATGTATGTATGTGGTGAGCAAAACATGTTACATAAGATGTCCACACTTGGAATAGGTTAGCTTAGCAGGGATATTTTTAAGTGCACCTAAAAGCACTGCACTGTACCTACGTGTACGAGGAGAAAAGCTTTCCACCGCTGCGCCTCCCGGTGCGAGGTCGCCATTCCAGCACCTTGAGACCCCAACGTCTATCGGTTTTACGAACTATGTGCCCTGCTGCTAGGGATTGCAATCCCGCAAAACGGGATTCGGCATTCCCGCGGGATCCCGCTCCACTTATTAATCTGCTGGATCCCGCACCTTCAAAACGCGGATCCGCGGATCCCGCAAATTTAAATTTACCGCTAAAACATTCGTGAAGTTTTGCGTAAGAAAGCGAGTGGCTCGAGCACGACGTTGCCGGGTCTGTGGCGTTATAATACGTATATAATGTAAGACATGTTTAATTAATAATACTTGATTTTTGAAACAAAAACCTGTAGTTTCAATTCGATTTTATAACATAATTTTAAATAAGATAAAGTATTAATTTTTCGATCTTATAGCCCTATAAGATCAAAAAATTAATACTTTATCTTACATACAAACGGGGCAAAAAGTTGAACTACTGTGAATAATTTCAAATATGCGGGATCCCGCGGATCCCGCGCGGGATTGATCAATCCCGCATATCAATCCCGCGGGATTGAGTGAGCTGCGGGATTGCAATCCCTACCTGCTGCCCATTTGCCACTTCAGCTTCTCTAGTTCTCCTACGGATCTCATTTCTGATTATTTTGATCACGTAGAGAGGAATTCCGAGCATAGTTTTTCAAAAGTTCAGATTTTTGTAGCTTGCCATAACAATGCAGTAGGTGTAGCTTTCTACAATAATAATAATATCATTATCGTTTTACTAATAGCGTTTTGTTTTTCAATACATCGGTAGTCGTTACGGATTATGAATGAATCATCGAGGACGAAACATACGTGATACCTACGATACGAGTGATACGACAGAAAGATCGCTATGTGTACAACCTCGAAATACTTATTATTGAAAACATTCAATAATTATTGTCTCTAATATAACAGCAATAAAGGTCATTGTGTACAAACCGTTTAAGTTATTATGCCGCGTGTACACACCGCACGCCACCCCCGACTTTTATCGGTCGCACTCGCATACAACTTCTGTCTGTTGAACCTCCACTACGTTTGACGACGACACCCACACAAGTTCAGACAGTCGCATTTTGCCGGACGAGCACAGTGAACGTGTTTTATTAAACCCCTACGACACCAAATAATTTAGGTGAGTGATTCATTTTAAGCCTAATTGCAATTATATTATCCTGTTTCAACGTTTTCCTCAGCCTAATGACTCATTAAAAAAAAGTTTCATTATTAAATTATTATTAAGTAGGTACTTAGTCTGTAATTGTGTTCGAAATTCGAATGGATTTTGAATTTCTAATTCGCATAAAAGTACAGTGGCGTGGAAAAATATTATTTTGTACAGAAAAGAAAATATTTAACTGGGGAACGGATTAAAACGAAAAGTTTTGATTTATATCGTTCTGAATTGATTGTTTTATGCCATAACGGCACTTCGCCGGTTGTCGGTACGGGTGGGAGCGGTTGCATGACTTCATCTACGTATACGGCTTTATACCATCTGCCGCATACAATAAGTGAAAAATTCTTTTTGTTTCGTCGTGTAACTTCGTATGCAGTATCGATAATCGTATCAATGCATTCTTTGCCGTATGAGTAAGAGAATAATCGGCCGTGGCTCCATTACTTGAAGGCAAACCCGATTTTATGCATTAAGTTGTCGTTTACTTAGTACCTACCTACCTACCAACATTTTTTTCATATAGGTACCTACCTACTGGTTTTTGTATCCCATAATATTACATAAAGAATGGTTGACAAGATAAATGATTGTTAATTTGTCATGAGGGACTTTAAGGGGTTGGTATACTAGGGGAGATATTTTGAGTGCGTTCACAAAAAAATACTCCCACATTTTCGGTTTTGAAATAGCAGAATGAATTCATTCTTTTTTTCTTGCGTGCAAAGAGACTGAAAGGAAAAAAAATACGTATAACCGTATCTTCATGGTTCGTTTACCATCGAGCGAATTTATGCTAATAAATACAATTACTGCAAGTCGCTAACGCGGTCGTTCAACTTAAAAGCTCTTCGAATTAATAAAATAGGTGATTTTCATATTAGAATTTTGTTTTTTGTTTTTTTTTTATTTAAGTTATTAGGTAGGTACCTCTTTGGTAAAAACCCATACAGCGATAGATAGTTGTAGAATATGTATAAAATTAAAGTGTACTTTTTAGTGTTTGAAATTCGAATATGTAATTTAAGGCGCACTCACATTCAAGGACCCTTCTCGTACAAGGACATGTCTAATGTTAACGAACCCAATCTCTGTCGCTATAAATAGAATTCTGACTCGAAACACATGGTTGACACATCCAATAGCCGTTTATCGTTAACGTTAACAAAACAATTAAATAGTTATATAACAAACTTAAGTCTTTTAAGGGCTTGCACTATTTTTGGATATATAACGTTTACTTTCATCCTTTTACATTTAGGAAGATCTTGACTGAACCAAATATTAAGGTCCGGTGCTTGTTGTTCTAACTACCTATGAAAAGGTTTACTTACTTATTTATTTATTTATTTATTTATTTATTTTATATCTAATTAGAACGGCAGTGCCACTTACACTAACTAGAATGTAGGTATTTAATTGATGTGATATTTTCCTTTAAGTTAACACGAAACAATTAATACAGTATACACATCGACTAAATAATTGTAGAATTATACAGACATCGCGTCGACTTATTTGACTTGATCGATTTAAGTTTTCAATCTTTTTCCTTTAACAAAGAAAAAGCAAGATTAGTCTTATTCTAATTTTTTTAGTTGCAAATAAAATCTGGAAAAGTTGGCCTTTTCGCCACATTATTTAGTGGTTCATATGACGTCAAAATAAATAAATGAAATGGCGTGTCCTACCAAACCAGACTTCAGATTTTCCAGATTCCATCTTCATTACTTACCATGAACTAAAGTCAAAGTTAAAGTCCAGGTTAACCTGGAAGGGGAATAGCGTAATAGAATCACATCTACTTTTGATGTAGTACTAATACGTACGACGTTTTGAATATACCTACATGCGGTTTGATGAGCATAGTTTTGTTGACTTTTGACATACAATAATATGATTCATACAAACCACAATGGAGGAACAATTACCAAAGAGTTTAAACCGGTTAAGATGTCATGTCTACTTTCGCCGGCTTTCACGCGTCATAGCGCCTTAACGCCAATCGTTCACGAAATCTATAATTGGTAATTGCCTCAATTACGACGTCGCGACTGAGGTATTGCGCAAAAAAACATGAAACATCAGCGGCTCGAACTTTGCAGATGTTTTTTAACCTTCAAAGTTTAAGGTTACAAAAGGTACAGTTTAAGGTTTTTTAAGTTGGATTCAAACGAAAATACGAATTTAGAGCTTCTTCAGACTTGTCCTTGTCTCAGGATATGTGGGGTCAGAACAACTCCTTTCCACTCACTTCTGTCAACCGTCAACGCATTATCCACCTTTTCTTTGATCTTCCTCTCCTTTTTTTCTGACCACATGCAAATTAAATAAGAAAATACATTTTAGAGGAAAAATTGTTGATTACATTAAAATTGAAGAGATTAAAATAAAAAGTAAAATATTTAGAGGAATTATTCCACATTTTGTATTTATATTGTTTTGTACGCGATACATACCTACCTATAATATATTATAATTTATTACCTATCTCATAGCGCTTGGAGATAATTCAGGTAGGTGTTAAAGAATTCATGAAATAGGATAAGTACGAGTAGTTTTGGAGATTACCTCCTACATTCAAACTTACAAACTTTACCTCTTTATAATTTATTGTAGATTGTAGATTTATAAATTCACTCTTATTGAAATATCAGACAGCAGACTTGCCCAAATTTCAGAGGCTGGATAGGTACCTACAAGCTATAATCACAAGCAATTTCGTTTCAATTTTATTTTGAACGACGGTGTTGATTCAATGTATGAATCATCACTACTTCAAAGAATCAGAGAATATAAATTGCGTGAACGGACATGTTTCTTACTTACAGGACGACACCCAAAATGAAAATCAAGAAAGAACTTCAAAATGTTATTCTTATTTTATTAAAATCAGTGAACCAAATTCGAGAAAATTAGAATTAGAGAATACTTCATTAAAAAAATTTAAGCGACTGCCGTGCGTATTAAATTAAAAAAAAATTATAGCCTGTGTCACTGGATTTATGTAAAAATTCTAACCATACCCCATACATACAGTACAAATCTGTTCAGCCATTTAGAAGTTACGTTGGTCACACATATTCATAAACATACATAAATAAACTCTAAAAACTATACTCTTTACTCATAAATAAATTGTTTACTATGTAAAACTAAAATGGGCCTACATAATAAAATGAATGGAATATTTTCCTCCTAAATATATTTTAATAACATATTTAAAGTCTGATAATTTACTTAGAAAATGAATCATAACTTAGGTAGGTAGCAAAACCAAAGTTGGCAACTGTAAGCGATGCTTTAAGTACATAGGGCTGTATTTAGCATTACTAATATGTACGTGTTATGTATTACAATATCAGATAGGGCATGAATGGTAATGTTTACTCAGACGGACACTAGCGTATGAGTGAAAGAGAGAATGAGCGAATTATTTCATTAGTGTGATAGAGAGGGATGAACTTCCCGAATATGCGAATCGATTGCCGGGGACCAAACAACCCCCAATACCTAAACCTAAAGGGTACTTGTCTGCAGGGAAGTTATTCGCATTCGCACGTGATTCAAAAGAGAAAGCGAAATTCCATGTTACAATTTAACGATTAAATGCACGTTTCAGTATCGAAGCGTATGATGAAACAGGAAAATTAGCTATAAGTACGAATATTATTATTCATACAAATTATATATTTTAATGTTTGTGTTGTTGTATTAATAAACATTCGGATATCTTTAAATGGAATTGATTAATGTGTGGTCTTAAAGGACTGTTTAAATATTATTGTGTTATCGTTCAGCTTATTTTTCGCCTAAAAGTTAATTCAACAAATGACTCACAATTTAAAAACCACGTATTTTGAGTCTACAATGGTTTTAATGGTATAATGAATGATTATAATAATTTTCTCTCGCAATATTCAATACTCTGAATATATTAAGTAAGTATATATGGTTATATATAATGTCTGTCCCGGCTTTACTAACGTGTTTAGTCGTGTTTAGACGTGTATAATATAATGGTTATATATTATTCGTGAATATACTTTATAAATAGGTAGGTACATAATATTATGACGTCATAATATGAGTATACAAAAGATATAAACGTATACTTATTATAACTTCTCCTTTATTCTATCTTTAAAAAATATTATAATGGAATATATTATGCTATTATGAACATTATACATTATTTATTATAGTAACTTTGATAAAATGTGCTGTTAATTATTTATTAATGTGCTACTACAAAGAACGTAGATATATTATTTGACTTATTAATACATCTGTATTTTTGTTGATCCATATTGTCCACACTGACAGATAACATTTCGTTAAATTTGAAATATATAAAGATATTTATGTACCTACTGCAGATACAATAAATTATCTCAATGTGCTACCGATACCGTCCTAGGTACCCTAGTCTGTTCCTCGATCAATAAGCGGGGGATCTGCACCGCCATGTTAGAGGTTGAAATAATAATAAGGGTGAACTATAAAGCCCTAAAGCCCTTCAGCGTAATATTAGATGATGGAAGAATAAGGGAATAAAAATACATTATTATTATGATGTAGATAATATAATGTTTAGTCATTCAAATCAAATACTATTCAAATCGTAACTAATTCTGATATATAATTACTAAAAATTTATTTGTACCACACATTAAACCTAAAAATCAAATAATTGAAACACTTGATAGGAATTTTAAAAATAAAACATTAGAGTTTGGAAGCACTTTAGGTGACGTAGGTAGATACTGTGCAAATTTTGGTTGAAATCAGGTTTAGTAGAATCTGATTTACATCATCATCATCAACTCATTGCACATACACATATAATTACTCTGAAAAGATAAAGATGGGTACCCAGGATCGAATCCTGTATGTCCCGGCTAGGAGTCTAAAGTTTTAACCACTAGGCTATCACAGCTAGACATTCTATCTAAGTGACAGCTTGATTTTCATTTCATTCGGGTGAAATCGGAGACAGAAAGCTATCAGTTTCTATGTTACCTATCTGTAAAATATGTAAAAGGAGCAACTGATTGTTAGATCAATATATCTAGAATGTACATAAACTAGTTCTATAAACTCAAGATTTATGTTTTTTATATAATATAGTTTGCTTTATTTATAGTCTACTGTATAATGTAGACCCACTAAAAGGATCTTCAGAAAATCCCATTATATCTTCCCTCCCTCCGAGTCAGATCGGTGTTTGTTAGATAGTTTTAAAAAGTCTACAAAATGAATCCCACCTCTGATACTTATTTTTGTTAAAAAAATACTATAAAATGGCGTATCAGTAAATTTTTACTTTTGGCAATCTTAAATTTCAGATATTGTATTTAATTGGAGCTACATCTTTCATTTCAATTTAAACAACCGAACCAACTACAAAATAATTAACTATAAAAATATTAATTTAATTGGGTAGGTGCGTACCCTACTTGACTAACTTTTCGGCAACTAAACGCAGAACAATAGGAAATTCATTAACTTGAAAATTTAGAAAAAGAATAAATTCATTTATGCTGCTAACTATTTTAACTGTTATTCTTTTATGATTTAATTAATCTAACAAAGATTTGGAGGACTAAAAAAATATAAGAAACGCAACAGCAACCATCCGTGATGCTTATGCTCTTGAAATTTCTTAATTGCAACAAACTTGACGCTCCATAAAATTTGAAACGTAAGTTTTGATGTTACGTTCTAGCATCGGTGGGGGTCAATGACACTGTGACGTTTATATTTTTTAAATTGTACAGTCATCGGTTTCAACGAATCTTGTTCCTATATTATGTTTATTGAAATGTGTAATTGGCTGTAGACAGACTCTGACTAATTTTACGACTCATATTAAAAGTAAGTCCATATCTACTAATTCAGCTCCTACAAAACTGAATCTAAATTGTATTGATAGGACATATTAATTTTCTTGAACAATTTATAAAAAGGCCAAGTCAGGTTATACAATCTGTTCAAAATTTTTAATTATAATTTTTGGATTAAAATGTGCCTCAAAAGAAATCATTTTTTTTAAGCCAAATTGATTTACTTAAATCTAAATGTATAAAATGAAAAGGTGACTGACAGACTGACTGATCTATCAACGCACAGATCAAACTACTGGACGGATCGGGCTGAAATTTGTCATGCAGATAGCTATTATGACGCAAGCATCCGCTAAGAAAGGATTTTTGAAAATTCAACCCCTAAGGGGGTGAAATAGGGGTTTGAAATTTGTGTAGTCCACGCGGACGAAGTCGCGAGCATAAGTTAGTATTTCTATAAGAACATGTTAAGCTTATTTCACACTACGGGATATAAATTATATTATAGTCCAGTCAAAATAGACATTTAAGGTTACAATAATTCGCATAGGGCTAAAAATTGGTACTAATGTTGGATACATCAATAAAAATAGATGGGGACTTTTCACAATTAATTTATATATTGGTGTTCCCAATACATATTTGTACCCATTTTTAACCTATGCGAATTATTGTACCCTTGAATGTCTATTTTGACGGGACTATTCTAGAATTTATTGCGTAGCAATATTATTTATAACCACACATTATAAAACATGTGTAGGTACCACCTAATGATTTCTAAAACCAATCACGTTACATTATATTGATAGCCTGTGTCTCTGAAGGTGTGTCAGTATCGCAAAATGCAGATTGAACGTATACCGCATGTAAATCGTGTGACATTCTCAATATGCGCCCGCCTTAGCTTTGCAGCAGAGTCTATTACACGCGACGTGGCACCGAGACAATCGCTGGCATTGTCTTCGTACGCTATTGTCTGATTACACGCCCGATAAACCTATCCTGCCTGATGTCTAACTGCCTACGAAACGAAATAGATTCCAAGATGAAAATAAAAGAAACTGTCTGACAAGCCGTGATCCGCCTCCTATGCTAGATGTCGGAGGTCCGGTCCTGGAGACGCACCTTTAAGCAATTAATTACCTATCACTTGTTTTAACAGTGAAGGAAAACATCGTGAAGAAACCTGCCTGCCTGAGAGTCCTTCTTGATGTTTTCAAAGGAAAGGAGATCCGTTCTCAGTAGTGAGACAGCGATGGGCTGATAATCATGAAAAAATATGTTTACACAGAAAAAACGGAAGTTTAAATATCAACCTATAAAAGTCAAATCGTTAAATGAGGCATCTTTGATTTCAGCGCTATTTTCTAAACACTTTCTCATGCGATTGTAGTCAACAAGTCATAGATTTTGATTTTTAACTGCACTTCAATCTAAGCATTCTAAGCTCGTCTAAGGTTTTATTAATGCGTATTTTTAAACATCGACCTTCATCTTTTACTTGTGTTTTACTTAGTCTAAGGTCTTTTAAGTAGTACTTAGAAATTCTTTGGGTCTTTTTTAATGGGTTTTTGGGTTTTTAACAGACTTCAAAAAAGGAGGAGGTTCCCAATTCGTCGGAATCTTTTTTTTAACTATGGCTGTGCAGCTCTAGATTCTAGTTTTTAGTTACTGTATTAAGTATTAGAATTTTTTATGCGGTCAAACTATTTAAGTATGCTTTTAAAATTACACGCTTTTAATTAATATAAGATGGACAATAAAAAAAAAAGTTCAAAAAAAAAAAAAAAAGATGGACAATTGTTGTACCTATCTACTGAATCGATAAGTACATGAGCTATTGTCCGATTAGTGGCTAGATAAAGCCGCCTACACACGACAACCGATAGCCAGCACTTACCATCAGCGGAAGTCATTATAGCGTCGTATATTTTTATGACTTCCTCCGTGTGAAATGAACGATTATTTTGTAATTATGTTTTAAAGATGTACTAACATTACTCATTACGTAAGTAGGTGAAAAAACCGGTCAAGTGCGAGTCGGACTCACACATGAAGGATTCCGTACTAGGTACACTATATGTACCTACTTTTTATTTATATTTAATTTGCATGGCGGCCATTTTGACAATTCGTCATCTTGGGTTTTTTATTACTTTTTATTATAGAGGCAATAGCAATAACACTGTGAAAATGTCAACTCGATACCTATTACGGCGCGGTATCTTGCTGTCAAACGTCCGGCTAGAGAGAGACAGCAATAGCCACAAAGCAAAAAAGAAGGAGAAGAAGAGAGACAGCAAATTAAATGTCGCATTGCTACTGTTGTCGCGTTGCTGTCGCTGCTGCAACGTTTCACGTAATGACCCCGCGGGTTTTGAGATACAGGCCCGCTAACAGACAGACGGACAGAGCGGAAGCTTAGTTATAGGGCCCGATTGCACCCATCTGGTACGGAACACTTGAAAAGAAAATCGCAGTCTAAGACTCAATCGCCAAAAATCTGTGAAACATAAAAAAGCGCGAAATTCTAAACATAGTGTTCAAATGTCAAACAAAACATCGGTCTGTGTGTCTGTAATGTTATTTATAGCGACTGGCGCGAGTACAAGGCGAGAAATAGCGCATCTCGTCATGGAATTTATTCCACACCTACGTGCGCTGGAGAAGCTAGGTACATCACCTAGAAATCTAGATCATTTTAGGTATCGTCGCTGCGCATGTTAAATGCAAATCCGCTACGTGGAAAAATCAGAGGAGACTCTAGTCAACTTAATTTTGTTGAAAAAAGCTTTTTATTAGGGTTCCGTACCTCAAAAGGAAAAACCGAACCCTTATAGGATTACTTTGTTGTCTATCTGTCTGTCTGTCAAGTAACCTACAGGGTACTTCCCGTTGACCTAGAATCATGAAATTTGGCAGGTAGGTAGCTCTTATAGCAGACATTAGGGGAAAAATCTGAAAACCGTGAATTTGTGGTTAAGTATATCACACAAAAAAATTAAATTGTGGTCATGAACAAAAAATTTGTATTTTCCATTTTCGCAGTGAGACAACTACATAATATAGGTATCAAGTGATGTATCATATGAAAGGGCTTCACTTGTGCATTCTAAAACATATTTATATTTATTTTTATGCATCATAGTTTTTGAATTCCTTTCGTGCAAAATGTCGAAAAAATGCGACTGTACTACGGAACCCTCATTGCGCGAGCCTGACTCGCACTTGGCCGGTTTTTTACTTGTATACATTTTGTGAAAATTTCAACTCTATCTTATGAAATACAGCCCGCCGACAGACAGACAGACGGACAGAACGTGATTCTCTGTGAGGCTTAGTAATAAGGGGTAGGTATGTAGCAAAAACTGTCATACCCTTTCCAAGTTACTCCGCTACCAGCATATTTAGACTGCATCATCACTTACCACCAGATGAGATCGCAGTCAAGAGCTAACTTGTAACGGAATAAAATAAGATAGGGTCCCATTGGCATATTTCGGATACGGAACCTTACGTACGGAACCACGAACTTTCATGTTTCTGATCTCATTTCGCCCTTTGTTACCGTAAACTATTGTTCTTTTGATGTGGTTGTTATCAGAGGTAATGTTTATTGTCGAACGAACAAAATTTGTGTTTGCGCAACATTCGGCATTATCTAAATCCAACAATACAAGTCCGTCTCAAATACACAAGCGATCAGCCATACTTATCATATCAGTATTCTGCCACAGCAGTATTTAAGTATCATGTATTGTATGTCATCATCATCATCATGATCGACCCGTGCTCACCACAGAGCACGGGTCTCACTCCCAGAGTGAGAAGGGTTTTGGCCATATAGTGTACCACGCTAGCCATGTGTGGATTGGTAGACTTCACACACCTTTGAGAACATTATGGAGAACTCTCAGGCATGCAGGTTTCCTCACGATGTTTTCTTTCACCGTTAAAGCAAGTGATATTTAATTACTTAAAACTCCGAAAAGTTAGAGGTGCGTGCGCTGGATCGAACCCCGACCTCCGATTAGAATGCGGACGTCCCAACCACTAGTATATTATGATTTGATTTGAAATAGATATACGACTTATATTTTGAGCTATGAAAAAACAAATTGGCTAGGTAACTAATAAGTAATAAGTTATAAGGAACATAAATTAGTAAAAATGTACAAATCGTGTCATTTTATATTACTTAGTAAAAAAAACCAATTCTAAGTAATGGGGTTAGGTATAACAAGTTGTAATAAAGAAAAACACTACGCGACCTTGCCAAGAAAACAAACTAAAAGTAGCTAAATATTTTCACATTTGAAAATGGCGCTGTATCTAGAACTGCCATATTGATTTTTTTTGATTGATTCTAAAGATATTTAGAAGTTATCGTGGAATAAAGCAACTCACATACATATGCAGGTATAGTCCGCGACAGGTCGAGATGGTAATCTGGGTATGAGGCAGGGGACGCCCCGCTCACCCGCACGTCGCCCGCACCGGGTAAGCGCGGGGGCTGGGCGGGTGTGCGGGGCGTTTCCTCCCCGATTGCCAACTTTACCTCTCGCGAACTATATAACCCTGAAAATTCTACCCAAAAAAACAAAGATTCCTCCTCATTTTTTAAAGTCAATTAAAAAAGGAGGAGTTCCTTTTCAATTTATGAAAATATGTTCTAATTAAAATGAACCTGACTAAATTAATAAAATCATCTTCATTTCTTTAATGTACCGGATATCCGTTGAAGTGCACGTAAGATATCCCTCTGTCATTTGATACTACCGGAGCACGGAGTTCCCAGAATGTTGCCAGGCTAAATTAATTAATAGCAAAAACTCCCCACTTTTACCTATGTTAATTATACCAGTCATCTGGGTGACTTTATTCTTTGCAATTCTGCTAAATAAGAATTTTAATGTATGCTTTATCAATTGTATATTCATGTTATAACCTTACTTTTCCTACTAAATTATTATTTACCATCTAAATGAAAAGTAGCTACTTACTTATTACCTACTTAATAATAATGCTTAGTTCGAGTTTTATTTTTGAATTTGTGAATTAACGTTTTAAATTATTCGTCACCGTACTCATCATTAATTGTTGGGATTTTAATCAATAAGTTTTAAAGTCCTGCATACCTCTATGACATATTGATTTATAAACTAAACTCGAATAAACTATTTAAAGACTGAATAAAAACGATGATAATGATAAAAATATCAGGCAAAAAAAACCAAATTATTCACGATACTTACATCAATTTCGATATTAATGTGAATACAAAATTGAAAACCATACGTTTGATTGACAAATCAATATACAGAAATCGTATAGAAATGCTAATCTCATCTGAACGCGTCGCGCATCGAAGGTCGGCTTCAGATGGCATACAAAGCGACCTACTTCGCACATTGCAGCCATTTATGGTGAAAAGGCGTATGTACTTCGTTTGTGTGCTAGCCTTTATACATCTCAGGCAACAAGGCTGTCTTACTTACACGCATCTACAGATGTCCCGATATATTTTCTCCATTCCAAATATGGTACCTATATACGAAGCTGTGATAGCCTAGTGGTTAGGACGTCCGCCTTCTAATCGGAGGTTGGGGGTTCGATCCCGGGCAAGCACCTGTGACTTTTCGGAGTTAAGTGCGTTTTAATTAATTAATATCACTGGCTTTAACGGTGAAGGAAAAAAATTGTGAGGAAACCTGCATGCCTGAGAGTTCTCCATAATGTTTTCAAAGGTGTGTGAAGTCTACCAATCCGCACATGGCCAGCGTGGTAGACTATGGCCAAAACCCTTCTCACTCTGAGAGGAGACCCGTGCTCTGTAGTGAGCTGGCCATGAGTTGATCATGATGACGACTGACAACATCGCGGCTATACAATTGCGTCTAGATTCTAGACATTGGTACTGATTCTGAGCACAACCTAATTTTAGAGTATTCGCAATTCGTAGTGAGCCGGCGATGGGTTGATCATGATGACGATGAAATATGGTATTACAATAGTTTTTAGGGTGTCAGTCCACTAAGTGGAGAGGAGTTGAATGGAGTGAAGATGTGTTTAACTGGATCGGAGTTGTCATACTTAATTAAAGGTAACTTGCAATTTTATCCCTTCTTAACACTCTGGCTTTGTTAGTTTTATTTACTGGTTATCAACTATGTACTAAACTCAGGATTTAAAAGTTTATTGGCTAGTCGGCCTGTCTCAATCTAACTTAATTTTCATATTTATAAGTAGGTATTATTGAACGTGTTTTTAAAACTGATGTTGGCACGTGTCTAGATGCTTTACATCCCAGAACAAGGCTGTTTTATGGCAATCGTATGTCACGAAGCACGATCTTCTGGAATGCACCGTATTTATAGACGGCAAGGTCGTCCGTGATTCTGCGTATATCTTCTTGAAATGGCGAAATGTTTTGTATTTGAATCACGATAAATAGCGGAATTTCGATATCGCTCGATACTCTATCTGTGATGATAAATGAACTTCGGATAACGAATTTTGTGTGAAACATTAGACTCAATTTTATGATTTTCAACAAAGGAAAAGCTGACTGAAATTTGCATGCAGATATTATCTATTATGATGCAGACATCCGCTTAGAAAGGATTTTTGAAAATTCAAACCCTAAGGGGTTAAAGTATGGGGCAGTTAGTAGTTCATGCGGACGAAGTTTATAAAGTAATATAAGGTAATATAAAGTATAGTGGTATAAAATTTATTATTCAGGGTGAAGTCCAGTGTTCAATCCTGGGTTCAAAATCTCTAGTTTTTGGGAGAAATATGCGTTTTAAGCAATTAATTATCTCTTGCCTTATCGGTGATGGTAAAAATCGTGCAGTTGAAATCTGAAATTTAGAAATCTGAAACGTGAGTTATCCATAATGTTCACAAAGGTGTGTGTAGCTTTCCAATCCGCAGTTGGCCAGTGTAGTAGACTATCGCATGGAGAGAAGACCCGTCCTTAGTAGTGGGTTGGCTTTGAGTTGAGATGATATGTTTGCTCTTCCAAAATACCTAATGTTTTGGTGACCTAAATTTTCTTCAACGTCGACGTTGTACCTACACACTAATTACCCTGTGAAATGGGTTTGGTAATTTACTTCTATAATACCTATGCGTCGTTTAAGAGATCTAGAACTATTTTGGTAATGGTGTCGGTAAATTATTACCTATTTGCGTATTAGCCATTTATTTCCAGGTCATTATTTGTGCTAAAGTTGGTCTTAAATAAATCTTTTACGACACTTTACAAGATTTATGGGAGCTATTTCTCTTCTAAATAAGACCTTTTCGACGATTGTCACGAGTAATTTTTTACGTAGCCTTTCCTTTCTCTGTAGAGCAATGTAATCATTTATTTTAATGGCTATAAGAAAGATATGAGATAGGAATAAAGAGATGTCTTAAAAATAATATAGATACTTACAAAGATAATATTAAATGTTATGGGCTTATAAAGCCATCTGGGGATCTGGGTTTGAAAGTCGCTATAAATTTTTTGTTATCTTTTAAATTATAACTTTTCGAAGAGCCACCAAACAAAAAGAAGAATTATAATTATATACTTACGTAGGTATATCTTTTTGGTTCTATTGAATCAGGAGAAAAGTCTTGTTTCACTGTTGGTTACATAATGTCGAGTTTAAAAGAAAGTACAAGTATCTATTTTTCTTAAAAGAAAAGTGTTAGACACTTTTTCAGACGCAAATCTTGCTCTGCCTCAAACGAATAGGAAAATAGAATAAATAGATCAGATATTTTTGTTATATCAAACCTTGAGTTTGCTGTTTTGTGTGTAGTTTCGTATTTCTTAATTAATGTTAAATGACAATGATTTGCCAATTCGCACTGAGCCAGCGTCGCGGACTATGACTACTAGTACTACCCTTCTCATTCTGAGAAGAGACCCGTGCTCAGTAGTGAGCCGATAATGGGTTGAAGATGATGATAATGAATTTTTGTTATGACAAAATTACGATAAGAAAAAAAATACAGTTAATTTATTTCATGTAACTAGTTCGTATCTCCCTTACACAAATTATGCAACGTCTGCAATGTACGTCTGGGACTTTGAGACTGGTTATTACAAGATAGGTACGCAATCTTTAGTTTATTAAAAACTTTAAAACTATACCAAAGAAGCTAATGCTTTTAAGCTGTAAAATGCCCTATAAACCATTGCCATTCACGTTGAGAAGCATTAGAAACTGTAATGAAATGAATAGGTGTTGTAAATCAGTAAAACGGTACCTACGCGTAAGCGGCGCGACGGCCGCCGCAGTCGGCACCACAGCTACCGATATACCTACTTACGGTGAAATTTTAATAACCTTAACTTTCTACGGTCTGGCTCTGGCTCAGACGGTAGACGTTTTGTAGGGACGCAGTTAGAAAACTTTATAAGTACATACGATTTTATTATTTTATACTTCTCTCCGCTACGCTTCAGTGGAAACGTACCATAAAGGTATTTATTTCTATTACTTTCATTGACGTTTTGACGATTTTATTTTACTAGTAGGTAGGGGTACACAAGTCCTGGACTAAAATTTTAAAGCATAGTTTATAAAACGGTTGCCTAATAGGCGGTATTTAAATTTTAAAACATAGTATCACACGAGTATTATAATACTTAACTATGTAGAGTTTCATACACTACTTTATCAGGTAACAATATTTTGTCAAAATTCAAATACATAGTTCAGCTTTTCTTGATAAATATTGCAGGAAAAAAGATTGAAGTAAAATAATTATTCACTGTATTTAGGAGCTACCGTGTATACATTTTTCATTCTTATCATCCCCTTTAGTAATTTGATAGTCTTAAAATATAAAGACTTGAGCACCAAAAAAATATAGCCCTCTTTTAAACTTGTTAGGTTTTAAAGACAGCCAAAATAAAATGAGATTGTACCAAATTTATTCTCCACACGCAAAGGGAGTAATTTTATATGCTCGCAACCCTACAGCTCCCACGTGACTCACGTTAAGGTTGCCAGGCCCTGAAATGCAAAAATCGGACTTACTATATTAAGGCCGGATATTTTGTCCTAAAAACCGGACATGATCTTTTAATAGCCAAACACCTTTTTAAAACCACATTTAAGAAAACCGGCCAAGTGCGAGTCAGACTCGCGCACCGAGGGTTCCGTACTATATTTTTTCGACATTTTGCACGATAAATCAAAAATTAATGTGTATAAAAGGTTATTTATTTATTTATTTATATAAAAAAACTGTTTTATAAATGATACCCCACATATTAATAAGTAGGATTAGTACTTTCAAAGTAAGGACTTTGAAAGTTGAAAATAATAATTATTTGTTCATGAACACATTTCAATTTTTATTGCGATGTAAGCACAAATTCACGGTTTTCGTATTTTTCCCCGTACGTGTGCTATAAGACTTAACTTCCTGCCAAAAATAATTCTAGGTCAACGAGAATAACCCTTTTTCTTTGACAGACACAACAGACAGGCAGACAACGAAGTAACCCTATAAGGGTTCCTTTTTTCCTTTTGAGGTACCGAACCTTAAAAACTACTTATGACGGAAACTTTTATAGTAAAATACCAGCTGACCCGTCCTGACTTTGCTCGAGTGGAATTTTGGAAAATCGGCGAGGTGGTGGAAATTTATTTTCTTTAAAAAAATACAGACTTTTATATAACAAACTTTGATGCCCTTATCCCTTGGAGGTAGAATTTCCAAAAACAAACCCTTCCTTGAGAGCTTAAGTCATAAACCTCAAACAAGACTCACCAGTCACCACAAAAAACGAAACATGTCCGGCAAGAGCCGGAAGCCTGGCAACCCTGCCACGTCACAGCGGCGCGGTTCAGTGCACGGTTCCCCCTCTCAGACGGGACGTAATTTCGCTACTATCGATCACAAGTTTTTTTGTCCTTTGAAACGCGATTCACGAATTATTGTACCTAATGTAGAGCTGTGTCCTATGGGCTATGACTGAGGTATCGATTTTTCGGCTGAATGTGTTATTATTAGAAGGGAAACCTGAGAGGAGATTTATCCTCGGACCTCGATACATATAAAGTACCTACCCAATTACCTACCTACCTAATGTTACTTCTTATTTTTAGATTACAGTTTTAACACGTTCTATAACATTTCTAAGCTAAAATCCGAGGCTAATATATGATAATATTACCTATAGCTGGTAAGCTTATTGTTTTTATTAGGTAGGTAGGTATATAAATTACTTTGTTATGTATTACAGTAAATAGTTATTTCTTTATAAGTATAACACTGCTTAATTATCACATCAAAGGTACCTACTACTGTTTAAGTAGGTAAAGATAATAGAAATAACCAATTAATATAAAAGGTATAAAATGGTATTAACCTACATATTATTCCCAGAATACTATTAGTTCATTGCATTCGTAAAATTAACTTTTGAAGAGCGAGAACAATTATTGTTCTAAACAGATTAATATTATTATAATATTAATCTGTTTTGAAATTAAAAACTTGTTTGAATTTAAAAGGAGTAGTAATTCAGATTTAGGAAGGATTTGCGGATAGAATATTTTGAATTCGAAATTCGAAAACCTTAGTGTTGCCAGTAATAGAACAATAGACTGCATATTTTGTTTTTTAAACTGTCTTCTCGGCTCTGGGTCCTGGCTTTTTTACCTTTCTTTAGATGTATTGTACCACTTTTCTTTTAAGTCTTGGTCAAGAATTAATGACTTTGTCATTGCCTTGACAAAATGTGATCAAACCTAGCGGCTATGTGTGTAGCGACCACTTTAACATCTTGAATGACGACAAATTACTTACTCCGTAACCACAAGAATTTGTAGAAGTAAACCACAACAGACAACGAGTATAATCTTCGCTGAACATAAGCATATCGGCCGACTAATGACTCATGAAGCATTAAAAAGTGAGTCAACTACAAGCACCCTTTTGTTTGACTTATCAAAGCAGTCTTACACAAGTAATAAAGCTTTATAGACGTTCCAACAAGTTGGCTGCCTAGTCAGAAGATTCACTACCAACACACAGACTTCACCGAATATTCATAACTTTAAGCATAAATAAATAATTATTATGAATTGGGTTTCAATAAAGGAGGTTTCAATAATAAGTCGAGGAATAAGTCGGGTCGTAACGAATTCGTAACAAGTAATTATGAGACCTTAATATGAGATTTAAAACATTTAACTACCTACTGCAAACGAGAAAGAGGTTAGCCACCGAATCCGACTCCGACTTTGAAAATGTTTTCTCGTTCAAAATGCCTAAGTATTTGAAGAAAAAAGTCTTCAAAAGGTACGTGTGTGGTACCAGTGATGACATATGGATCCGAGATATGGTCGCTAACTTTAGGCCTCATGGCTGGAGAGAGCTATACTTGAAGTTTCTATCAGAAATGAGGAGATCCGTAGAGTAATCGGGTAAATGGGCGAAGCTGAAGTGACAATGGGCAGGGCATATAGTTCGAAATAACGATAGACGTTGGTCCCAAGGTTAGAATGGCGACCTCGCACCGGAAAGCACAGTGTTGGAAAACTTCGCTTATATAAAGAATACTAAAATAACACTCCTTTACCTTGCGCAGTCCTGTAATAAGACTAGACTGACTAAACAGCCAAATTACCAAAGTGAATAAAGTCTGCTGCCAACCTAAATTGGAGTGGTTGGCAGTTGGCACGTCTACAGATGCTCCATAAGCAACAACGCTCAACTTTTCCAGCCACCATATGGTCGGTTAAGGCGTGCGTGTTGTGATATGTTTTTTATCGTAATATTTTTAAAGCCGGTCGTACTTGTCCTTCTCGTTCGTTTGGTTACCGTAAAAGGCGGTGGAAAGGAGCCATGACACGACACAAACCGTTAAACACAATTGGACAATAGCTCACTTGATTTTATTTGGGCAAGGATTTTACAGATAGAATCTACCGAGGAACATAATAATATGGTTAATGGTATCTACCTATAAAGTAGTTTTAATTATGCATTGTCATTAGAGCAGTTGTAGGATCATGCTTTGCATTGGTTACAATAAAAGTTAGTTCTTGGTTCTACCTTCTACCACAGTATTTATGGTAATTTAACGCCATTTTGTTTTTCAGCTTCGTGTAGGTACATTCGAAATTCAAAAATTTCCAAGAGCCAAATAACTGTTCTTAAATATGCTATGGTAAATGGTTGCTGGAGTATATTTGAAATAAATCATTAGCTGATGCCCGCGACTTCGTCCGCGTGGAATTAGGTTATTAAAAATCCCGTGGGAACTCTTCGATTTTCCGGGATAAAAGTAGCTTATGTCACTCTCCAGGTCTTTATCTATACCCATGCAAAAAATTACTTTTTATATACTGGAAAATCAAAGAGTTCCCAGGGGTTTTTTAAAAACCTAATTTCACACGGACGAAGTCGCGGGCATCAGCTAGTTTATGATCTGTAAGTGTTCTGAATTTGTTATTTTAATGATGTTTTAATGTCAATCACCTATTATCGGGTGCATCTTCAAGTTGAAGCAATAAATTGAAAGCGGACGCATTTAGTGCATCCTGTCAATTTTAATTAGGTCTCGTGATTTATGTGACAATAAATAATGTTCTTATGACGCATCAGTGATAATTTTATGTGATTTGAACCATTGACTTATATATTACTTCGTATGGACAGGGCTATTGAACAAACAAAATGGCACCGACTCAGTGGTGCTTTATCACCAATGCAACCTCAGTGATTCAAACGGGTCGTTCATTAGTATCTAAGAGGTGGCGCTGATTTATTTGGTTCCAAAACCGTGAAACATTTTGTTCGCTTGACATTCATTCTTGTCATTTATATCGATGGATTGGAACACTTTTACATTCATAGTGATATGGTTTGAAAGAACGGTTAAATTAAATTGAATCATTGTGTGTTGGGAGGCTTCGGTCGTGACTCGTGGCTCATTATAGGTTGGTATAAATTTGAATAGAGCGGTGATTCTTATTCGAAAGATTGTGGGTTCGATCCCGGGCATGCAGTTATGTGCGTTTTAAGCAATTAAATATTATGATTTTAAAAAGAAGATTATCATCAACTTTCTCTAAAAAAACGGCCAAGTGCGAGTCAGAATTGCACATCAAGGGTTCCTACTACAGTCGTATTTTTTCGACATTTTGAATAATAAATCAAAAACTTTTACTTATGCATAAAATCACTTTCATATGATACCCCACTTGGTATATTAATCTTACTTTGAAAGTCGAAAATACTAATTATTTGTTCATGTACCTACACATTTCTTTTTTGTGATGTAGTAACTACAAATTCATGGTTTTCGGATTTTTCTCCTTACGTGTGCTATACGACCTATATAAGGGTTACTTTTGAGGTACGGAACCCTTAAAATAAGATGGTAAACGTCTTAATTTATAGGGAACAAGAAACTTTAAAAAATTAAACGAATGCTTATTGTAACAGTCTGAATAGTTTATTCAAACACTGCTTCGTGATATTAAAAAACACCTAGAAAAGGCTTTAATGGGCACTGTTTTTAAAAACCTTTATGTTTTTAAAACAGAAGAGTCGAATGCTCATTTTGCATTTCAGTTTTTACATAGCTCCGTCCATGGTATGGTCTAGGGTTGATACCTTTTTACAGCAAACAATTTGTAATTAAAAAAACCGGCCAAGTGCGAGTCAGACTCGCGCACCGAGGGTTCCGTACTCGGGTAATTTTTTCGACATTTTGCATGATAAATCAAAATACTAATTATTTATTCATGAACACATTTTAATTTTTTTTGTGATGTAGGCACAAATTTACGGTTTTCGTATTTAATACCTAGCTACCTACCTTGCCAAATTTCATGATTCTAGGTCAACGGGACGTACCCTTATAGGTTTTCTTGACAGACACAACAGATGGACAGACAGACAGTCATACAATGAAGTGATCCTATAAAGGTTCCTTTTTCCTTTTGAGGTACGGAGCCTCATACAAGAGTTTCTACAAGATTTTTTACAAAGCGTCAACCCTAGCCGCAGCGCAGGTAGGAATAAAACGTTGAATAGCCGATTATTTAGTAAAACCCACCCCGCCGAGACTTCCTCCCGGACAAAAGATTGTTTCCCGCCAACCGGATGTATACTCACTTGGTATACACAATACAGCGCATCAGTGGCAACAATGACCGGCCAAATCTGTATTCGTGTCGTCTCTCGTATGCGCAAATACTGTCTGGTGTCTGATAGACCGTTGACTGTATGTCGTGTCGTGCTCGTGTGCGCAAATGGCGCACACTTCAATAA
The DNA here is from genome assembly GCF_902806685.2 of Maniola hyperantus. Lineage (NCBI taxonomy): Eukaryota > Metazoa > Arthropoda > Insecta > Lepidoptera > Nymphalidae > Maniola > Maniola hyperantus. The sequence continues at coordinate 627,649 of NC_048546.1, read as the reverse complement.
TTCTTCTTCATTTTTAGGGTTCCGTAGTAAACAAGGAACCCTTATAGTTTTGCCATGTCCGTCCGTCTGTGCGTCCGTCCGTCCTCGGTTAATATCAGAGACTATTAGTGCTAGAAATCTGTACTTTGGCATGGGTATAAATATTAATCACGCCGACAAAGTGGTGAAATAAAATTGTCCCCTACATGTAAAGTGGGAATGAATTTTTTTTTCTCAAGTCAAAGTCAAATGATCTATTCAAAATAGGTAATTAATAACTCTTTTTGAAAGTCAGATGTTGGATTTCTAAGATATAGTGGTGATAATTATTTCGCAAATTTAAAACTAAAGCTACGAGGGTTCCAAACGCGCCCCTGGTCTGAGAAGAGCCCACAACAAACTCAGCCGGGTATTCTTTTTATTATCACCACTTTACAAAATTATTAAATCTCGTCTACCCTATTGTGTGGGGTATCGTTGAATAGGTCTTTTAAAAATACTGTGGATGTGAGAACATCATTTTTCGATTTCTAGATCCGTTTGTTAAATATGATGTTTTAAAGTGCTAATTTTTACTAGAGTCAAGTGTCGTCGTCGTCCGAAATAAATGAAATGAAGCGTAGGTATCATAATGAAATAATTTTTTTTCTAAAAAAGCTTCATCATGGCCTTGAGTTTCAAAAACACTTTTGCTATTTTTTAAATTTCGAATTTTAACGATGAGCAGTGAGCACAGCTCTTTCACTCTGACAGCACTGCTGTGAGCTGTGAGCAAAGAGTGACATAATATACCTGGCAATTGGCATAGACAAAAAAAGTAGTCATGTTAAGGGTGAATGCACACTGATGAATATTTATATTGTTCTTTTCTTTACCAAAATAATGTTGCCCGCGAAACAAGTCTAGTTTTTCAATTGTACAGCACAACTTAATCGCCCCAAACCGGTAAACGTGAAGCATATTTTTGTCGGTCACGTAATGTGTTGCTAATAAGTATGGAAAGAGGTTTGTTATGTAGGTAGGTAGCCGTATGAGTCAGGTAACGCCGATCGGAGTTAACCGGTACTGTTAGCAAAAACAATCTTTTTTTCCGGTTTAGCGGTAATAGTTACTCTACTCTGCTATAGAAATAAGTGTTTAGTTAGCTACTCAAGTTTTATGTTGGATACCTACCTACTAGTTACTTAAACTTTTACTTTTTTACATGTACAATTTGTTAGCGTTAAAAAACTGTAAATACTGTTAGTCTAACACTACTGTAGATACCTACTTGCTAACAGTTTGAACTTTGAAGATTACTAGCTTTTTCCCGCAACTTCGACTGCGTTTATTTAAATTTTTCAATTATACCTTTTTTTCTTAATGTAAAAAAATTTCTAGGTATGCTTTCGAAAGAACTTAGATGTAAAAGCGGTTTAGTTTTTGACTGACTTAAAAAAAGAAGAGGTTCTCAATTCATTATCTACTATGCACTTGCTTTAGGCCCGAAAGAAAGTAGCTGTAATTAATGTAAACATAGATAAATTCGTCTTGAATCATTAAGTTAGTGTGTTTATGACTACAAGTTCGTATTAGTCAGATAATGTTCGACCGATGCCTTGATGACTAAACCATTTCTTTATGTGGAAGCGAAAACAAAATGGCCGTTAAGCTTTTAATTATACAGGGTGTAGTCCATGTAGCTATGAATCAGCTTAATTTGTGGTGTAATCGAACTTAATGGTGTTAATGTTTACTGGTTTTGTTTGGTAGCTCGTAGATATAGGAGACTACCTTGGCACGAACCTTCGCCAGTGGTTTAACATATTGTGTTCAAACTACAAGGTCATTATTTAGGGCAGCGGTGAACATAAGCCAGTTTCCCAACCTGCGGTAGGAGATGGCACTAGATCTAGAAGAAGGGAATATATAGGAGAATTTATTTACTTTGAATTGGTTTTTAATGACTGCCCTAGAACTTAGAAGCTAAAATCTATATTAATGATAAATGTGTATATGACGTCTGCCTGTTTGTTACCTTTTCACGGTCACTCCGTTCAACAGATTTTGATAAAATCTGTTAAAATCTGTATAAAAATGGTTTGCATCCTGGAGACGGGCAGGGGCTACCTTTTATCCAGGAAAATCAGAGACATTTTTAAATACGTAAATCGACGCGGATGAAGTCACGTGAATCATTTACTTAATACTAAATACCTTTGGGTGCACCGAGACATTTTATTAATGACCTCAGTTCTTTTTTGGTAGACAGTCATAAATAGCCGTTTCCGCAAAGGTCTAAAAAGAAAAAGAATTTAAAAATACTTAACTGAAATTTATAGGATCGGTTTTTTTTAAATCCGAAGCCGTGTGCGATGGTTAATCCTAATTCCTAATAATATTATAAATGTGAAAGTGTGGATGTTTGGGTGTTTGTTACTCAATCACGCAAAAACGGCTGAACGGATTTGGAGGAAATTTGGAATGGAGATAGATTATACCCTGGATTAAAACATAGGCTACTTCTTATCCCGGAAAACCAAAGAGTTCAAGAGATTTTGAAAAATGTAAATCCACGCGGACGAAGTCGCGGGCATCAGTTAGTAGGTATCTAAATAAAGAAACTCAATAGTACCTACATTTGTTTGCCCTCAGATCTCCAAACAATGGCCTGCTCAGTGAGTGACTCGCCCTCCCTGAAGGACCTGCCCAAGGTCGCCACGGACCTCAAGAGCCAGCTCGAGGCCTTCAACCCCAGCTGTCTGCGCGACGTCGACACCAACGAGAAGATCGTCCTCCCTTCCGCGGAAGGTACACTTTTATACTTTGCTGTCTTTTAACTAAAAAGCGGTTAACTGCAATTTTTTTTTTATTTTAGCGTTTAAACTATCGTGAGTGATTTCCATTATATAAAATATCTCTCAACAGCTGTACTCACGTATTTAGTCGACGTTAGCCCGACTAGTTTCGAACCCATCCGGGGTCCTTTGTCAAGGGAGTCAACTAAAACTAGTCGGGCTAGCGTCGACTAAATACGTGAGTATAGTTAGATAATTATATTGAGAGATATTTTTTGATTTATCGACAAAGAACGAGGAATTTTTCAGTTCATCTTTTTACTAAATTCCCTGCTGAAAGGATGCTTTTGGAATTATGAAACTACTTAAGTATTATTATAGAATTGAGTTGAATAGAAACATTTTCAAAAAAACTTTTATAAGCTCTTTTGAATCGTCTGATCTACCACTTGTTCGGAATGCCTTTCCTACAAAGAAAAGCTAGCAAGAAAATCGCCGGTTATTAAAGATTCGATTTACAAATTATCATGCCGTGCATAAAAGTAATTGTAATCCCGCGCATTGCTAGAACGAGCTGCAAGTCAAATCCACGCTCTTTGATTATCTTCGATTGTGTAATATACAAACGTATATTACAGTACGTAAACGTATATTATAGTTTTTAAGGAACATACCAACTTATAATTGATTTTTTATACTAGGTAAGTATTTGATTAATATGATGAAAAAATACTATTCAGCACTAATTTAGCGTATTACCTAGCGTTTAACGCCAACCTAATTTCTAATTTATTATTATCGACAAACCTTTGCCGAGTATCAAAATTATATAAGTATAAGAAGATAAGATCTGGCCTCAAACTCGTCAACTCAATCCACAACAAAAATAACGTTATCGGTCGATAAGATTGAAATAATCGCTATGAGACTTGATGCCCAACCTAGGCGACAAAAGAACAATAAGTACTATCAGAAACAATATTATTATATATTTAAAAAAAAATTAAAAGGCCACAACATAATATTATGCGCCCCTTGTTCATAAAGGCAATCTAGGGGTCTTGCTTTTGTGTATTTATGTGACACAAAAAAATTGCATCAAAATCGGTCCCGTCAGTTTTGAGGAAAATGCTTATAGACATACAAAGTTAAGCTGAAGCACAGGTGAAATCAAACAATCATTATAATAATTGTTTTGACAGACGTAGCGCAAGAAAAGCAACACACAGCTCTTCTTCACGACGTAGAACAATTTCAGCCTTCGTCTCTAAGAAAAACAGACACCGTCGAAAAAATAGTCCTACCTAATGCATTAGGTATTCGAAATGGGTGGCAAAATGCGCTGTAATTAAAACTTAAAACGGCTTTCGTCCTGTTTAGCCTATATTTTGTTTAACAAAGATTTTCGAGTTACGATTTCAATTAATAAAAATTAATTAATTTAAAGCTTTCCCTGTTTTGTACTAAAATTTCTTTTAACTTCTAAATAGCATGACTGCAAAATACAGTTTTTATTAACATAGGTGCAAATCGTAACAATTTAGAAGTGTTATTTTTTTACTTATGTGTACTCCGCCTTATTTTGTGACGAAAGTTAAATCTTGTCTATGATTTGCAGATGTTGCCACTGAGAAAACTCAAAAGTCCCTATTTGACGGGATCGAAAAGTTCGACGCGGCCAGTCTCAAACACACAGAAACACAAGAAAAGAACCCGCTTCCTGATAAAGATGGTATAATGTTGTTTTATTTGTTATTCTACGTAATATTAAAACTTTTATTTAATAAGCATGATGAGTGTTGATTAATAATTAATGCAGCGATTAAAAAAATATTTGATAAAATGCAAGGCTTTCCAACTGTTCTTTTTGTAAGCAGTATGAATTATATTTTCTATTTCCAACGACATTTTGCCAAAATGATTTATACATTGAGGAGCTGGCGAACCTAATTAAGTACTTACTTACTTACTAATAGTACAGTACGCGGCAGAAAGTAATGTACAGCGGCCTTTAGAATGACATTTCAGCTTTGTAGAGCGTTGTCTCTGTCACTCATACCTATATGACGTTTTGTCAGTCTCAATGACAGGATCAACGCTCTACAAATCTGCTATCTCCTTCTAAATGTCGATGTACATTACTTTCTGCCGCGTACTGTAGGTGAGTATTAATAAACTTCTGCGCGAAAATTATTCTTTCCTATTTCTAAATTAACTCAAAATTGCATATTCAGTGGTACGTTTCAAATTAATTAGTTAAAAAATTCAAAAAGTTGGTAATCCTTGTAACTTAACATGCTCTAGTGCATCATTATGAAGAATATTTCTATTACTTATCATATTTGCCACAATTATTAGCTTACGAGACACGCTTTTCCTTATTATATTTACGTGTTAATTTTAAACTGTAGCATGTATATTTGTTTTCTGTGTGATTCAAATATAAAGATCCAATGGCAAGGTAGGTACTTAGTAACTCTTATAATTTCAAAATTTTACCACTTTTAACAATTTTTTGGCTTGGTTATTGTTTTTATATTTAAAGAAAACCTAGAAAAAATAACTATAACGTAAAAAACCAGCAGAGTATAAACAAATCTCCTGTAGGTATTAGTTTGATATTTGAAATAGAGCGATGGTCTTTACATTTGATCGCATAATATGTGCTTTTACAATAAACAGTTCACGTACGACTGCTGGACATAATATGACCCTTGTAGAGACTTCCACACGCTACGGTCTTGTGTCGCTTGAATCCAGCAGTTCCCTACGAGGCTACGACTCGTTTGATGTCGTCTGCAGCGACTCGAATGCAGCGTTTTCGCTATGAGGTCACAAGTATAGCACCATGGCACACAACGTCTATCGGTTTTTCGAACTATATCCATTGCCACTTCAGCTTCGCAACCCGTTGAGCCATTTCAGTTACTTTGATTCCCCTACGGATCTCCTCATTCCTGATTTGACCCTGCAGAGGAATTCCAAGCATAGCTCTCTGTATCACCCGCCGTTTATACATAATGCAGCTTGTTTACTTATGTTTGCCGTGCACGATTTTTTGCTTTCTACCAGTTGTGGCAGCGGAAAAGGCACACCAGAATCTTCTAGATGGAGTGGAACACTTCGACAAAACCCAAATGAAGCATACGACGACTGAGGAAAAAAACCCCTTGCCGCCCATTGAAGGTTTATTTTTTAACGCTTTATTTTACGCTTTAGCATGTACATAAAACTTGTATAACCTGACCGGAAAAATGAAAATCTCGCTAGACGTATGTTGTGGTTTCTAATGTGTTAGGTATATGAATAAGTGTTGTAATGAAAAATGCAAATGTGGCGCCCCAAAAAGTTTTTATTTTTCTGGTCGAGCTTTAATATTGTTTTTCCTTTCTTTATTTTATACTAGTTAATGCTCACGACTTCGTTTGCGCCAATTAATTAGTAAATCCCGTGGGAACTCGTGGCGTATAAAATATCCTATATTCGTCTCCTGCAGGAACCAAGCAATCTCGGTACAAAGTGAAAGTAATTTCATCAATATTGGTTCAGCGGTTGCGCCATGAAATCATAACATACAGACAGAAACAAAACACTTTTTTAAGTAAGTTACTGGCCCCGATTCTCTAGTCTCTCTCTAAATTAAATTTAGAGTATCTGCATCCTTTTCTTTTTACTAATGCTAAAAAGGAACGGAACATTACTTTCACATTTAAAGACTCTAAATTTTAGTGCACAATACAAATTTAAACAGTAGGTTCGCGAGTGCGTGCTAAAATCATGGGTTTTACCATCTAAAAATTAAACTTAGAAATGTCAAACTGCTTCTGTCCTTTTCATATTACAATAGTAAGAAGAGGGTGCGAATACTCTAAAATTAGATTGTGCTTAGAATCGGTGCCATTACCTACCTTAAAACGACAAAGACGTAACACCAAGCAATTTATATTCATTCAATGCTATAATTCTTTCAAGTTAACTCGTTTTCATGTTAGACTGCATTACTTACCACTTGCATCACACCAGGTAAAATAGGGTCTTGGACTGTAGAGAGACTCAAGGGCTAACTAACTTGTTGCCGAATAAAAAAGTGGGATAGATGAACTTGAAGAGTAACATAAAAATAGCTTATCTTATTAATCGAATTCTTTTCCACCAGCGATTGAAGCGGAAAAGGAAAAGAACAAGTTCTTGAACGGAATCGAAAACTTCGACCCCACAAAGTTGAAGCACACCGAAACCTGTGAGAAGAACCCTCTGCCCACTAAGGACATCATCGAGCAGGAGAAGACGGCCTGAACTACCTTCCATTATTTATCGCAACTATATATCGCTAGTATCGCCGTATTTTAGACTCGATTTAAGATTTTTTAAGACCCGCTTGCGTCGTCCGTTTGTGGCAACACTGATTTTTTATGCCTACTCCTCAAAAAGTGAAGCCAGTTATCAAAAAAATATATATATCCCCTAAAAATACTTTATAATCCAAAATAAACGGACTCCGCGAACTGGTTTTTATCATTAGATTGTAGGAACCAAATTTTCTATGTCACTTTTAATGGTATATATATATATATATATATATATATATATATATATATATTAATAATTAATATATCGGATAAGTGTATTTTACGAGCATTTTATTTATTTTTAATGGAGAGTAAATTTTAAGATTGAGTACTGATTTTATTTTAAGTTGGGAACACACTGCACTCCGGATTCGTTAATTACTGTAGGTACTCTGAAATCGCTTTGTGCTTGTGTTCTCTATATTTTAAACTAGAAATTGTAAGTTTTTTTTTTCATGAGATTCCACGCGTCGTGTGATGCCTCTGGTCAATTTAATTTATTAGGAGTGTAGTTACCAAGTCTTTTCATTTTAAATTTGGCAATTCTCTATAATTTTATTCCAGAAGAAAGTAAGATTAAAATCGTAGGTTTAATGATAATAAAACTAAATGCTCAACTGCGTATATTAAAGCTAAGATTGTATTCATTTCTTTAGCTATTAATTTCCTTGTGATGAAGATGAACAATAAATTTTTATACTGTCGTATTACATGTATCCAAAAATTCATTTTTTCAATTTTATAAGACGCCAACGATGCCAATAAAAACGATTTTTATCAAAAATTTGTATGTTTTACAGACGGTGCTTTTTTCTAAAATATAGAAGAAAAATTTTACTGTTGTTTAATTTCATATCCTAACATAATTTTTTTTTATACCTAATAAGTAGCTGATGTTTGCGGCTTCATCCACATGGATTTAGGTTTTTAAAAATCCCGTGGGAACTTTTGATTTTCGGACAAAAAGTAGCCTATGTCCTTACCTGGGATGCAATCTATCTTTTATTATTTGCACCGTGCTCTTGTCTGATGACGTCATCAAACAAAACGTCAAAAAACGTACTATTTGACAAACATGCTTGAACCATTGAACGTTAACGGGGCTTCTAACCATAACACCGCCGTGGCCGCCATCTTGTGAAGTGTCACGCCACTATCCCCTTATATGCGGTGTTGCTAAAAAATCGGAAATTCACTGTTTTTTAAATATTAGAGCCATTCCATATAGTTACATAGTTGCATAACATCAGGATATATCCTGCTAATAAATGTGCCTGCATCTCTTAGCTATATTTAGCACTAAGTAAATATAGTATTTGAGCAGGTAAATATGATAAGTTGCAAGTCCATGGCCAATAAATAGTTTTTATTATTCTTTCTCGATTTGGAAACAGCGACGGCATTTTCAGTTTCTTATTCAGTTAAAATGAGATAAAACTTACTCGATTTTGGACATTGACATTTTCAAATATTCCGTAAAATTGAGGGGATTTTATTTGCTGGCAGCCTTTGTTCTACAATTACAACCCCCTGTCAATGTCATTAAGTGCCAAAAGAGCCTTGTCGGACCATTAGAGACATAGAGATATACTACATTCATACAAGATTCCGTGATTAGAGATAATGCACCATGCACACAGATATGCACAGATTAATAGAGGATATCAGATATGCAACTACTGTGGCCCCCTCGATCTTTCTTGCTCAAGCAGAGGTACTTACTTGTGAAATGTTATTCCTACTATTTTACGTTCGCTTCGGCTATTGTAACCTAGTATATTGCAACCCATCATTGCACAATAACTTCAAAAACGAAAAACAACAAAACAAATCAATTGTTTCATTAAAATACTTGAGTTAACATAACCTCACTTCATGTTTTTGTCAAGATCTTGCGTACAAATACATCTTGACAAACAAAAATAAGTAGCCACGGTGATAAGGACAATAATAATAATTTTGTCCGTTCTAATAAGAGCTTAAGCATTTAGCTATCTCGCTTTAACAGTAAGAGCCGTAGCATGGCAACACTATTACGTTCAAAAATCAAAACGCCAAATGCCGTAAATAGAGTAATAAAGGTAGATGCAGGAACGTTTGCTTTCTCATTCGCACTAAAAAAAAGCACAGATAAAGTTACTAATGTGATAAACAGAGACGCAGCTAACCTATTTTTTGTTCCTTATCGTGTAACTGGTTTTTTTTTCAAGAAATCATACAAGAAGTTGCAAAACAAACTTTGAAAATTCGTGGCGTAATTGTATTTCTCATGAGTTATTTACTTGTTTTCACATTAAAAACATTGAATACAAATATTATTGATCGGTTACTACAAATATTGACTACTAAACAATGGTAATATTTGTCGTGTTATTCATCGTTACATAGTGCTATCGCTATCTCATACGCGGTTACACAGTACTTAAATCTACCTATTACTCTATCTACGCCAAATGCCAATTCGCATTTTTTTTCAAAACAGGTGGGTGACAATTCGCAAAAAACGCCATGCCACAGATGAATAACACTGAAAGTAGAAAGTTACATTATCTCTCAGAATAAATACCTGTAGAAGTAATGTGACTCGTAATGCTAGAGCGAGATAGCTAAATGAATTTAAGCTCTTATTAGAACATGACAAAATGATTATGTTTTGTCCGTAGTGTCCTTAATCCTTATCACCGTGACTACTTTTTGTTTATCAAGATGTATTTTAGACGTGAGATCTTAACAAACAACGTAAAGTGAGATTATGTTGACAAAAGTACCTAACTATTTTAAAGAAACAATTGATTTGTTTTGTTGTTTTTGTTTTTGAAGTTATTGTACAATGGTGGATTGCAGTATACTAGGCTACAATTGCCGAAGCGAATGTACAATAGAAGGAATAACATCTCACATTAGTAAGTACCTCTGCTTGAGCGAGAGGGACTGAGAGGGCTACGCTAGTTGCATATCTGTAGGTATATATATCTGTGCCTAACGTACACGGCACCCTAAAAATTTGCGTTGGCAACACTGGAACGTATTTTGATTATCCTTCCCGCCGGCACTTGACGGTTGCTTTTGGCACGTGCAATTTTTTCCGTGTATGCTTGAAATTAATATTCCGTATAAGTTAGAAAGATTAACACTGATGCTGACTGCTGGGATATAAATTATCTTGGTGAGTGCAATGATGATATTTTTCTCTTGATGTACGCTATATTTATTGTGCACGTGTTGTGTATTGTAGACAGCTAAACAACCATTTGCATTCACAACTCATGTTTAGCTATGATTTTACTAATCTACTGTTTACAGGACGTTTAGGTACTTAATTATTTGTGATGCGAATTTTTTATGATTCGATCGGAAAGTATCGGTGCGAGAATAGCGTCATTTGTTTTTGTTTACCTACAGATCGTTAGCAGTGTTAAACAATGTCGCCTTCCCCGATCCGTTGCCGTGGGCCGTGGAGAGTACACAAGCGTTCATCGGAGCCAGACCGCTGGCTCGATGAGATGGGTTTTTTCAGGAAACATACCGCCCGAGACGCCAGTTGTCTCTTTAGGGCCGTGTCTGAAATCATTTACAATACGCAGCGGTATTTTCATAAAGTTCGCATGGACTGCGTTCAGTTCATGGCATCCCATCGCCACCTTTTCGAGGGGGTAGGTCTTTTAAACTCTATTTTTCTTGAGATACCTCAAAGTTCAATTTGATCCTAACACAATGTTTCTGTTTGTAGTCCTTAAATTGTCCATTCGAAAATTATCTTAGAGAGATGTCTAATCCTTCAGAATGGGGCGGACTCATTGAAATATCTGCTATGAGCCACCTCTATAGGTAAGAACCACAATTTCATCTGATTAGGCACTAAGCTGTTTTCTAATATTATAAAATCATTTATACACTTCATACTGACTCCATTGCATATAAATATAATGATTTTTAATCAATATATTAAACTTTAAACAATTTCTGTATGCTAATAAGAAATTTGAAAGCCAGATTTTCATTCTTTCGTAGGTACCTGACATGATTTGTATTGTAATTCGAAACCAAATTAAAACTAAAGTAGATACCTAACTAAGGTTACCCTTCTGTTTATTTTAAGTTTGCCTTTTGCCAGACTAAACAAGTGGGCCTTGCTAAGATAATAGTGAATGGCCTGCTCAGTGCTCAGCAAATAGGGATGAGACGTATTTACGCTACCAGGTTTTAAAACCAGGGCTTTGCTTGGAAGTAGGGCGCCCTGGTGCGGGTGGAATTTACTTGCAAGTAATTCTTCACAAATAGGATTGTGCTCCTTATACATATGACAACACGGACCGAATTTCTATGCAAGTATTTTTGCAAGTATTTTCCACAAATAGGAATGTGGACTTTATATGTATGACGACACGGATCGATTTCATATGTCATAAAAAGATTTGGACCTTCAACGTATTTTTTACCTGACTACGGCAAAGGCAAAAGTAAGGGTTATGAGAACGGCCGGGGCTTCGAACTTGCAAGTCTTTCTTCACAAATAGGATTGTGCACCGTAAACATATGAAAACACGGTCCAATTTTCTATGCAGTAAAAAAACTTCGAACTGGCAAGTATTTCTCACAAATAGGATTGTGGACTTTATATGTATGACAACACGGATCCATTTTATATGCCATAAAAATACTTCGACCTTCAACGTATTTTTTACCTGACTACGGCAAAGCCAAAAGTAAGGGTTATGAGAAGGGCCGGGGCTTCGAACTTGCAAGTCTTTCATCACAAATAGGATTGTGCACCTAATACATATGAAAACACGGTCCGATTTTCTATGCAATAAAAATACTTTGAACTTCCAAGTCTTTTCACAAATAGAATTGTGCTCTTTATATGTATGATAAAAGATTACCTAAATGATAAAAGAGCCTGGATTTGACCTGCAGCTAGTTCCAGCAACGCACAAGACTGCAAATACATTTTTATACATGGCATATTCTTGTACCTATATCAAATATTTGAAAAGAGCCACCGCCGAGTTTCTTGCTGGTTCTTCTCGGTAGGAAAGGCATTCCGAACCAGTGGTAGATGCATCTGACTATTCGAAAGTACTTGTAAAAGTTTATTTGAATAAAAAAGATTTTTATTTTATTTTATAACACGGCTAAATTTCCTATGCTATAAAATTACTTCGAGCTTTACTGCCAAATACTTTAAAGTATTTTAAAACCTGGTTTTAGACCCTGGTATTTTTACGTACTCTTACTTGGAAGCCCTGGTATTGAATTTAGCAAGTATGTCTCATCCCTATCAGCAAATGACAATGTATTTCAATGTTTGTTTAAAGATACTGCATCCTGTTTAGATTAGTTTCAAATTTTATATTGATTAATTGTTATGGTTTTGTTTTAACTGAGACCTTATACAGTTTTCGTGTTGTATTTCTTTAAAACTCATTACAAATACCAAATGCTTTCTTAAAATTTAAATTTAAAGCAATTTTTTAGTTATAACTTGTTAGTTATTCATTATATAAATCAGAAAAGTATAACTTAAATCATCAATATGTATATAATCATTGCAGGCGTGATTTCGTTATTTTTGAAGCTAATAAAGGTCCTCAAACTAATATATGTAACGGCTACAAGGAGACCATCTACCTATTCCACTTGCCTGATACTAAACACTTTGATGTGGTTCACACTAAAGAGTACATACATGCGTCATCATTTTGTCAGTGTAAGTTTTCTACTGCGCCCCTAGCACCAAATCTGTAATAATTATTCATGTTGCATATTATAACGAAACGAAAAGTAAAATAATGCAGTTTAATGCTTTACTAGCTTATTATCGCAACTTTGTCGGCGTGGACTACACAAATTTCGAACCCCTATTTCACCCCCTTAGGATTGAGTTTTCCAAAATCCTTTCTTAACAGATGCCTATGTTTTAAATTTTAATAGCTATCTGCGTGCCAAATTTCAGTCCGATGCATCCAGTAGCTTGAGCTGTGCATTGATTGATCAGTCAGTCAGTCAGTCACCTTTTCATGACTCATGACCTCTTTCCATTGCTCACATAATCGTAAATTTTATTGGGATAATGTGGCAATGTACACAATCTCTAAAGTAAACTAAAATGACACTTCTAAATCTATTGCTATCCCTTTCATAATGCTGCTTGCGGAAAAGGATAGCACTAGATTTAGACCTGTTTAGTTTACAGATTGTGTACAAGAGAATCAGCCCCAATATTATAGTAGGCTCCCAGATCTTTCCTGTACAGTCCCATTTGCACTTGACAAAAAATGCAAAATATTTCCTATTAATATACCAGTACCAGTATATAACAGTATTTCCTATTCATTTTTCATATTATTTCATACTTAAGTTATCATTAGCCTCTCTTTGCATTTGTTCAAATTAAAACTTAATATGCCCGGATCACAGCTGAAAATCAAAGTTCTGCATTTTGTGTGTTGACCCATATGATGCAGGACGTTGTGCACCCATTTAGGGTGTTGTCACAGATGAAACTATTAAGTTTGTATGTTTTGTTTTTATCAACAACAAATAAATGCATTTTCTATCTTCCTTGTTTTCAATTTCTTATAATATACTGCCAGTCTAAGTGAAAGAGTGTCAGCCAAAAACAGATTGTGTTACTAGCATTAATTGTTTTCAACGTTTGGTACTAGGGGTGGTTTTTTTATATTTTTGACCACTGCGAATTGCTTTTATTAATTTTGCATCCATAGCAGCTTACAGTCAGTATGACACTGGGAAATTAATGAAAAATAAATGTAACATTGACCGTTAAATTGCTTTACCACCCTTATGACGCTTACACGGGCAGTTGAACTTTCACAATTGCAGACAATTTAGTTAATTATGACGTCACGGCAATTTACTGCAATACCTAGCAATACCTGAAAAATTCAGCAATGTTATGCAAAATAATTGCTCCAGATTGCTGTACTTATTGCTCCAGATTGATCCATACATGCTTACGAGCAACAATTGCTTAGAAAATTGCCCTCTTAGGTTGAATGTTGTTTGCACATCATTTACTACAAGGTCTATTTCCCTTGCAAGTCTGAGCCAGTGGCGTAACAATAGGGATCTCTTTCGTGGCGCAGGTTCTAGTAATAGCTATGCTCCGGAAATCCCTGCTTTCTGTTTTGAGGATGCTTGACAAATCCCTGTTTTCTGTTTTGAGGATGCTCGATAAATCCCTGCTTTCTGTTTTGAGGATGCTCGACAAATCCCTGCTTTCTGTTTTGAGGATGCTCGACAAATCCCTGTTTTCTGTTTTGAGGATGCTCGACAAATCCCTGCTTTCTGTTTTGAGGATGCTCGACAAATCCCTGTTTTCTGTTTTGAGGATGCTCGACAAATCCCTGCTTTCTGTTTTGAGGATGCTCGACAAATCCCTGTTTTCTGTTTTGAGGATGCTCGACAAATCCCTGCTTTCTGTTTTGAGGATGCTCGACAAATCCCTGCTTTCTGTTTTGAGGATGCTCGACAAATCCCTGCTTTCTGTTTTGAGGATGCTCGACAAATCCCTGCTTTCTGTTTTGAGGATGCTCGACAAATCCCTGCTTTCTGTTTTGAGGATGCTCGACAAATCCCTGCTTTCTGTTTTGAGGATGCTCGACAAATCCCTGCTTTCTGTTTTGAGGATGCTCGACAAATCCCTGTTTTCTGTTTTGAGGTATAAGAAAAGCTCCACTACATTTGATTTTTGGATGTTGGTTTGATTGTGGGATGTTGGTTAACCTTCTTTACATTGAGAGAGGGTGATTCAATGAATTTGCCACATAGTGTATAGTGGTAGGCAGTGGCGTGCACAGGGTTTGAAGCCAGGGTAGGCATTAGCTAGGTGAGAACCTGTTTACTGGCTGGTCATAATGAAAAATATGCATTGAGCCATTACAACTGCGGTAAGCAGTGCATTTGTGCCTTTATGACCTGCACGCCACTGGTGGTAGGGTAAAGTAACACCATTAATCTGACTCACTGACACTGAACTTTGATTTGCTGGAAGTTGACAAAAAAGGTAAAGCAATTGTATGGTCGACTATCCAATGCTATATTTATTTATGTTTTTTATTTGGAAGGATTTCTTTTCTGATAAATAATCTTTACTTTTAATGATTAATTTCAAATCATAAAATAAAATGCAATTTTAGCATATTTCATTAATTTAGGGGTATATTTTTTATGCCTAGCACTGCCTGTATGCTGTAGGATGTCATAATATTGCTACAGCTAGATAGAAAACGTGAGAACTTTTATTATTTTACTTGTATATTCTTAAAACTAATTGCTTATCATTTTATTGCATACCAAGTATTGTCAACGGCAAACAATGGTAAGGTTTCAAATATACATTTTTTTGAACAAAATGTGATATTCAACCAATGTATCGTGTTTCAAATTGTAAATATATTTTATAGCGTTGGTATACGAAGTACTGTACGACGGAGTGTACCAACTGAAGGATCTGCCCTATGCGGTGGCAAAAATGCTCCATGACAACGTTCAGTCGCACCACATTGAGTATTTCATGTCAGAAAACGTCGAACGTCGTAAGAAACAGAAAGAGAGATCTAAAGTCTTCATCGAGACTTTGAATGAGAAAGACAAAGACGGCAATAATAATGCATTAGCATTGAAATGCAAGCATCATACAGAGGATGTGGAAAGAGCGAGTTTACTCAAAGAATCCCTCAGCATCCTCGTGTTCAACCGCAGCTTGATACATCTGGAGAATGTTTGTATGAACTGTTTGAACGTGAACAGTGCTAAAGACTTGCTCGATAATGGAATTACCCCATTCCCATATAAAGTAGCTAAGGCTTTGGATCCGGATATTTATCGGAACATAGAGTTTGACGTCTGGAGTGAGCTGAGGCGAGGTACTGTTATTTCTCAGCCTGGACTGTATGTTTTTTAAAAAACTTGTCACTGGATTATGTTACAAATTGCTATATTCATCATCATTATCAACCCATGAACTACCGGCCCACTACTGGGAAGGGTGTCCTCTCAGAATAAGGACTTAGGCTGTAGTCCAATGATGCCTAAGTGCCGATTGGCAGACTTCACACACCTTTGAGAACATTATTTTCTTTTTAGTTCTGTTTTTATTTTTAACAGAGCAGTCGTTTTTTATTTTTAAGGTTCCGTACCTCAAAAGAAAATAGGAATCCTTATAGAATCACTTCGTTGCCTGTCTGTCTGTCGTGTCTGTAAAGAAAACCTATAGGAACCTGCCTATGAAAATTGGCAGGTAGGTAGATCTAATAGCACAAGTAAAGGAAAAAATCCGAAAATTGCGAATTTGTGGTTATATCACAAGAAAAAAAATTAAAATGTGTTCATGAACAAATACTAGTATTTTCAACTTTCAAAGTATAATCACACAGTGGGGTATATGACAGGGCTTTACTTGTACATTCTAAAACAGATTTTTGTTTATTTTTATGCCTAATAGTTTTTGATTTATCATGCAAAATGTCGGAAAAATACGACTAGTACGGAACTGAGAGTGCGCGAGTCTGACTCGCACTTGGCCGATTTTTTTATTACGATTTGTTCTACAATTTTGTTCGAAACCAAGAATATCTACCAATCGGAAGTGATTGTAATTACATTATATCTTTAAAAATCAGTGCTAGGCAGTAGGCTATGATATGGTGAGCCGAACATACATTTACGCCAACTGCAATGACGAGTTTTCTATTCTCAAAATTTACAGTCAAGGCTTTGGATATCATTGTAACTCACTTTATCATATTATGAGTAAACGGAATTATTACGCGAAATTACATATTTACAGAACTGCGTTACGGTACTACAAGGTACTATGATGGGAAGACTTTGCAAGTCGGAGTCAAGTGTCGTTGTAAACTGCACCCGGAACAACCAGTACCGTACAATTGCCACATCCAGGAGATGCATCCGGATGGAGGACCCTGCCTGGTCTTCATTGAGGAGTTGGGGGAGAAACGAGTGCTGAACTTTGACCAGTTGGAACCTTTGCCGGTTGAGCAAATAAAGCCTTGGGCACCGCCCTACAGATATTCGCGGGCTAACTCCCAAGTTTTGAATTTAAGCCAAATGATGCAGCAAATAGGTGTGCTTTTTACATATTATATTTTTTGTGTATGTTTATTGTTTATTATATATTTATTTATTTGCTTTTTATATATTTTCTGAAAGATAAAGGTTCATACACATTGTGGTGGCACTCATTTCAGTTATTTGTATTTATATTTCACATTTAGGTTGTACCAAAAATGTAATGGAAAAGACTGACACATATTCTAAAAATACAATGAAACAATAAATTTTTCCTGTACAAATTAGAACTATGTTTCCTTTTATTTGATACCGAATTCGATACGTTTGTCACATTTATGCTGTCTTTGTTATACACAATATGACATGTGGAACATTGAGATGAACATGCCTTTTATCAAATTCTAATAAGCATTTTCGAGTTACGATCAAACGGAAGAATATACATACAAAAACATACACTGCTGAAATTATTTGTTTATCCCCACAATGTGTATAGTCTTTTTACTAAAAATGTAGGTAGTGAATTTACAAAATAACCTTACAAAGTTACTGTGAATCAAAAAACATTCGAAATATTTCATGCTCCATATTTTCACGTCAGGAAAAATAACTCGCAAACAAGGCACGAGCAAGGCACGTAAAGCCAAAAGTGAGGAGACCAAGCCTTCGGAGGGTGCTCCATGTGGAACCGTCCAAACGGAGATAGGCACATGCCAGGACATGACCTGCTTCTTCCAGTCCTACACCTACCCACATCTGGACTACATGAACTTGCAGCCGATGCCCGTTAGTTTATAGCATGAATACAAATCGGTCGAGGGTTCCGTACCATCGTATAGTTCTTGCATTTCACGAAGGCGAGTGGCTTATGCTTGTGTTTAAGTCGTATCGGTATAAGTAAGGTACAGTAAATGTGTGCGTGTGCGAGCGCTTGCTTGCGACTGATTGGTCCGACATGCACGCACACTTACGCAATGCCCATGTAAACGACGTAACCACAAGTAAAGTTCACTCGCCTTCGTGAATTGCAAGAACTGTACAAGAACTTTTTAATTTTCATGGCTGTCATATTGAAATATTGATTATTTCAAAATAATTTTAAATACTTATCAAAAATTGCTGACAGGCAGGAATCGAACCCGCGTCTCCTGGGATCGCGCCCGATGCTCTGACCACTAAGCTACGGCACACTTGCGAGACGAAATTTGTGATATGTATGTAGATAAGCTGTGATAGCCTAGTGGTTAGGACGTCCGCCTTCTAATCGGAGGTCGGGGGTTCGATCCCGGGCACGCACCTCTAACTTTTCGGAGTTATGTGGGTTTTAAGTAATTAAATATCACTTGCTTTAACGGTGAAGGAAAACATCGTGAGGAAACCTGCATGCCTGAGAGTTCTCCATAATGTTCTCAAAGGTGTGTGAAGTCTACCAATCCGCACATGGCCAGCGTGGTAGACTATGGCCAAAACCCCTCTCAGAGAGGGAGACCCGTGGTCTGTAGTGAGCCGGTAATGGGTTGATCATGATGATGATGATGATGATGTTCACTCAGTACTGAAACGACTTAACTATTTGTTGTTAAGTCGCTTCAGTACTGAGGACAGCGGAGGCTTAGTAATAGGGTCCCGTTGGCACCCTTCGGGTACGGAACCCTAAAAACGACGCGCGATGGCAGCAGCGACGCATTTTCTAATATTTTTTTTAATACCTAGAGATAGCGAGCAAACGAGCAGGCGGGTCACCTGATGTCAAGTGATTACCACCAAGAATATTTACAAGGAACTGTATTTGTCTTTACGTGCAACTTGAGTCTAGTTTAGTGCTTATTTTGCTCTAAACATTTTCACTTTGTCAGCAGCGTATGCGAATCGAGTCGTATTTACGTTATGTCTAGTGAATTACTATTGTTTCTCACGCTTTCGTGTTGAAGATTTTTTTTATTACTTCAAAACATTTTTTTTATTTAACTCTGCTTCGATAGTAGTACTACTAACGGGCAAGGAAAAATAACACAAAACACGCGTATAGTACGCGACAGGTCTTGATGGCAATCGGGGCGGGGCCGCCCCGCACACCCGCACAGCCTCCGGGTTAACCCGGTGTGGGTGAGCGCGGGTGTACGGGGCGTCCCCCCGCCTCATAGCCCGATTGCCATCACGACCTGTTGCGAACTATATATACAACAGTCTGAAAGGGATCTCTTTCCCCTCTCTTTTTTAGTTCAGTTCCAGTTCCTTGTATAATGCATAAATTTTGAGAAAGGACTCGCCATATTTCCTCTTTGTGTCAACAGTCAACTGTCATGTCATAAGTACGATTTGATACTGTAAATCCAGTACAGACCGTTGACTGTAATTTTCCCCTGACGTTATGTTGGCACCATTGCGAATCACACAATAATGAACCCTAAATTCTAAGGAATAAAGCATACAAATCAATGGTGCCAACATAACGTCAGGGGTAAAGTTATAATTAACGATCTATACTTTTGAAATGACAGTATTAAATCGTACTTTTGAAATGACAATTGCCACATAGAGCAGAATTAAAAGTTCAAGTAGCCGAGGTATAAAAGCTGTCAACGCGCGTTCTGATCACGGCTTCATAATTACCTATTAGTTAGGTCGAAGTAGTGGCATTTAGATAAAGGGTATTTATAAGCATGCCACATTGTCAAAATTACTACGAACTATGAACTTAGGTTGTATAAAATGATGTTCTTATGACCTATTGCTTAATATACCTACTACTTCATTTTTAGGGTTCCGTACCTCAAAAGGAAAAACGGAACCCTTATAGGATCACTTTGTTGTCTGTCTGTCTGTCAAGAAACCTACAGGGTACTTCCCGTTGACCTAGAATCATGAAATTTGGCAGGTAGGTAGATCTTATAGCTGACATTTGGGGAAAAATCTGAAAACCGTGAATTTAGGGTTAGATCACACAAAAAAAAATTAAATTGTGGTCATGAACTAATAATTAGTATTTTCAACTTTCGAAGTGAGTGTCTATGTCAGTGGGGTATCATATGAAAGGTCTTCACCTGTAAATTCTAAAACAGATTTTTATTTATTTTTATGCATCATAGTTTTTGAATTATCGTGCAAAATGTCGAAAAAATAAGACTGTAGTATGGAACCCTCATTGCGCGAGCCTGACTCGCACTTGGCTGGTTTATATATATATATATATTGTTGTTTGTATATTATCATCATGACATGAATCTAACATGGATCTAATAATGAAAGCAGTATATATAAGTATAGATAAGCAAAATAAATCTAAGTAGTATATTTTTTCTAATCTGCTTTTGATTTTATTTTTCTACATATCATATGCCACTGAAAAAAGCTAACTGTAAGTTGTTATTTTTTTATGTGGTCTTTATACACACACAAACATTACAAAAAAAACACACACACATCTTAAATATTATAAGATAGAGTAGGGTCCCGACTCCCGATATCCGATGCTAAAACTAATTTACATAGTTTTTTTAAATTCTAAATTTATATTTACTACATAAATTTCAAACCCCATTTAACCCACTTAGGGGTGGAATTTCGAAAAATTCTTTCTTAGTGGATACCTACTCTTTACAAAGAACACATCATTCAAATTTCATTTCTCTAGGACCAGCGGTTTAGGCTCTGCGATGATATAAGTATATAAGTCAGTCAGGACTTTGAATACTAATATTATAAATGTGAAAGTGTGTCTGTCTGCTAGCTTTTCATGGCCTATCAGTTTAACCGATTTTGATGAAATTTGGTACAGAGTTAGCTTACATCCCGGGGAAGGACATAGGCTACTTTTTATCCCGGAAAATCAAATAGTCCCCTAAATCCACGCGGCCAAAGTCGCGGGCATCCTCTAGTTTTATATAAGTATACATAATAGATAACTATAGGTACAGATTGCAGTACCAGCAAGTGGGATGCTTATGAATGCCGATCTATATCGTAGCTTGCTTTCTAGGAATAGATAGTAGCTGCAGTAGTTCAGTGCTTGTTTAGATGTTTTTACTTTGTAGTTTAGTGTAAATATTAGTTCTTTTTGTTTTGTGAAGCTTGTATCCTTTTTAATTTATTCATTGTAGTTTAGAATCAATTTTGACTGTGGTAAAGAATAAAAGCAAAAATATATAACATTATAATATTTTCTTTTGTTTTATTCAGCATTCTCTAGGTAAGACCTATTTAAGTGCCATTTTTTTTTTCATTTTTCTATCCACCCTTTGAATAGCCCCATATTTAGTTTTTAGCAAGATCATCAAATTTTGAAAAAAATTGTAAATCTCTCAAAATGTTATCCTAAGTTATCCGACTAAATAAATTCCTGGTGAAAAGTTCACTATAAGTGTGCAAAATTTCAACCCTACAGCCTTAAATAAAATTTCAACCCTACAGACTTAAATAAAATTTCAGTGACAACCAGACTTAAATAGTGAAGTTAGGATGTCTATAATGTAAATTACCTGGTGATATTCTTTTTCATACGGAGGTTTATGAAAGGGATAGCAATACATTATAAATGTAGAAGAAACCGACTACTCACGTAATTTAGTCGCCGTTAGCCCGTAGTTTTGAACCCATCCGGAGTCTTTTTTCGAAAAAAAGCCCCGGATGACTTCAGGGAACGACTAGGGGACTGAGTATTAGGAAAGGACTATGAGGGGACCCTTGAAAAATGCTTTAATTCAAATGAAAGGGTGTTGGAAACACTTGGCAAGAAAAAGTTTGTCCTCTCAAGTATAAATTAAATACCTTCAAGGCAAGAGTGAATAGGCATCTTTTGACAAGCGCGCTCCTATCTAGACCTCATCATTGCTTTGGCATGAATATTGTCAAGCGTGAGCCAATGTCACAATAAAAAAGTGTTGAATATGTACTCGTATGTTCCAGGTTGAGATTCAAGCATTGCCCCTAATGGTGGACTGCCGGCCGGCGGGCGCTCCGCCCCACGAGATCGCGCCACCTTCCAATGGCGCTCCGCCCGAGAACCATCAGAACCAGGTATGTTAAGCATACACTCTACGACTTTTTAATTAATATAAAAAAATTAAGAGCGCAATACATTAAAGATAGCCTGCATAGATGAGGGGCAGTCCTCGGCGTATTTTTTTGTCCATCAAAATAGGCCGCTTAACGACACAAGGGACTTACACTGGAATTCATAGCCAAGATAGGGGCTTCTTTAGGGGACCATTTAGACTACATATTGTGTCTTATTCTTGTTCTTTTTGTTCTCGAGTCGACGCGCGGTCACCTCAAACATGGGTAGCCCAAAAAGCCGCAACCACTATAGTTCGGTCTTAAAGGTAGCCATCGTGGTGAAAAGATTAGTCAGCCTACTTATCTGTTTGTGTAGTGCTGCTGCCAGGGACGCCGGCGCGCGGGGTGATCAAAGTCAAAGTCAAAGTCAAATGATTTATTCAAAATAGGTAATAAATTACTTGTTATGATTGTCTGGTATGGTGTTAGATTTGTAAGATATAGTGGTGATAATTATTACGCAAACTTAAAACTAAAGCTACGAGGGTTCCAAACGCGCCCAGGTCTGAGAAGAGCCCACAACAAAATCACGTCAAACTAAGCACCACGCGGAGAGGCTCTTTTATTAAAGTTGAATATGACACTCGTGAAATGAATTCCAGTGTAAAAGTACCCCACATCGACAGACCGGACCGCACATAAGTACGGGGACTGACTTTCCAAGGCGTATCAACGCACAGCGGATTTTAGTCTGGGTTGAATCCGCTATCTCAAATATAGAGATGAACCCAGTATTCTCTTAGAATAGAATAGAATAATAGAATAATTCTTTATTTGCATAATGTGGTACATAAGATGTTGAATCTAAGAAACAGTCCAGCACATTAGCCATGGCGGCGTACAAATATAGTTAACAGTTGAGATTATTGAGTGTGACTAGATATTTTTTTATAAAATACAGGCAAATCATAAAATTAAACTTAGTAAGTACGAGTAATAAATAAAATGTCAAAACCAAGCGAATATAGGCACTGTAATAAGCTTTTTTTTTTAAATAATGTCCAACAATAGAATGTCAAAAACGCTTTTTATCATGTTGGAAAAATTCTTCTTTGGAAACGTCTTCTGTTTCTCAAACCTTAAGTACATTACAAAACAACGTAATTTATTTTGTTTATTTTGTTTATTTGAAAGTAATCAACAGCGTAAATACATAATTATTATTTAAATTTAAATCTAGGTATAACAGAAGGCCAAAAGAGATTACTTAAAATTATAATTAAACTATTTTAACAGAATAGAGTTAGAATAAATGTAGGTATATACAATAATAAAATAAAATTACAACAGTGTGTGTATGATTGTATGTGTGTGTGTATGCGTGTGAGAGTGTGTGCTTATGAGTATGTGTGAGCGTGTGTGCATGTGTGTGTGTGTGTGTAAATGGGAGTGTATGATTGCATGCATATTTAGATGTTAGCTACTTTTTTTTGTTTTACGATGATAGTTTCTTAATTCCTTTTTAAATTTATTGTTTGATAGGTAATCTCTGAATATTTGCTATTTTTTGGCAGATCTACACATTTGTCCTAACCTCAGCTTGACAGGATGTTACCGACATCATTTAATATGTTGCTGTATTCAAAACACAGTAATTCCTTCAAAATTCATTTTACAATTATTTTAATGTCTTCTGTAGATTGTCAAAAAAGTGTTTTCTTTTGTGTTGAAATATATTTTGATCTTATACTTGATATCCTATACTTTTAAATGTAGAAACCTTCGATTTTGTCGGACATCCCACGACATCTCACGTCTTGTACTTTAGCAGGCGGGTGGCAGTGGCGACTTAGTGCCGCAGGCGGGGGCCGCTCCGGCCGTGCGAGCCTCCACCCCTGCCACCAACGTGGTCACCACGTACTCCGCCAACTACAATGGTACGTATTGGGGACATAGCCGTCTTTGACGTGAAGCACTCCTTTAGCGGGCGGGGGCCGCTCCGGCCGTGCGAGCCTCCACCCCTGCCACCAACGTGGTCACCACGTACTCTGCCAACTACAATGGTACGTATTGGGGACATAGCCGTCTTTGACGTGAAGCACTCCTTTAGCGGGCGGGGGCCGCTCCGGCCGTGCGAGCCTCCACCCCTGCCACCAACGTGGTCACCACGTACTCCGCCAACTACAATGGTACGTATTGGGGACATAGCCGTCTTTGACGTGAAGCACTCCTTTAGCGGGCGGGGGCCGCTCCGGCCGTGCGAGCCTCCACCCCTGCCACCAACGTGGTCACCACGTACTCTGCCAACTACAATGGTACGTATTGGGGACATAGCCGTCTTTGACGTGAAGCACTCCTTTAGCGGGCGGGGGCCGCTCCGGCCGTGCGAGCCTCCACCCCTGCCACCAACGTGGTCACCACGTACTCTGCCAACTACAATGGTACGTATTGGGGACATAGCCGTCTTTGACGTGAAGCACTCCTTTAGCGGGCGGGGGCCGCTCCGGCCGTGCGAGCCTCCACCCCTGCCACCAACGTGGTCACCACGTACTCTGCCAACTACAATGGTACGTATTGGGGACATAGCCGTCTTTGACGTGAAGCACTCCTTTAGCGGGCGGGGGCCGCTCCGGCCGTGCGAGCCTCCACCCCTGCCACCAACGTGGTCACCACGTACTCTGCCAACTACAATGGTACGTATTGGGGACATAGCCGTCTTTGACGTGAAGCACTCCTTTAGCGGGCGGGGGCCGCTCCGGCCGTGCGAGCCTCCACCCCTGCCACCAACGTGGTCACCACGTACTCTGCCAACTACAATGGTACGTATTGGGGACATAGCCGTCTTTGACGTGAAGCACTCCTTTAGCGGGCGGGGGCCGCTCCGGCCGTGCGAGCCTCCACCCCTGCCACCAACGTGGTCACCACGTACTCTGCCAACTACAATGGTACGTATTGGGGACATAGCCGTCTTTGACGTGAAGCACTCCTTTAGCGGGCGGGGGCCGCTCCGGCCGTGCGAGCCTCCACCCCTGCCACCAACGTGGTCACCACGTACTCTGCCAACTACAATGGTACGTATTGGGGACATAGCCGTCTTTGACGTGAAGCACTCCTTTAGCGGGCGGGGGCCGCTCCGGCCGTGCGAGCCTCCACCCCTGCCACCAACGTGGTCACCACGTACTCTGCCAACTACAATGGTACGTATTGGGGACATAGCCGTCTTTGATGTGAAGCACTCCTTTAGCGGGCGGGGGCCGCTCCAGCCGTGCGAGCCTCCACCCCTGCCACCAACGTGGTCACCACGTACTCCGCCAACTACAATGGTACGTATTGGGGACATAGCCGTCTTTGACGTGAAGCACTCCTTTAGCGGGCGGGGGCCGTTCCAGCCGTGCGAGCCTCCACCCCTGCCACCAACGTGGTCACCACGTACTCCGCCAACTACAATGGTACGTATTGGGGACATAGCCGTCTTTGATGTGAAGCACTCCTTTAGCGGGCGGGGGCCGCTCCAGCCGTGCGAGCCTCCACCCCTGCCACCAACGTGGTCACCACGTACTCCGCCAACTACAATGGTACGTATTGGGGACATAGCCGTCTTTGACGTGAAGCACTCCTTTAGCGGGCGGGGGCCGTTCCAGCCGTGCGAGCCTCCACCCCTGCCACCAACGTGGTCACCACGTACTCTGCCAACTACAATGGTACGTATTGGGGACATAGCCGTCTTTGACGTAAAACACTCCTTTAGCAGGCGCAAGCTTTCTTGAAGTTAAGATTATATACAGGGTTACAGGAAAAGAGGACACGATCCCGTTAAGGGGTTATAGTACAGGACATTAGCTATCAAACGACCCCTAAAGTGCTCATGCAAAAGTGTATCGTTTTCGAGTTATTCATTTTTTTATTTTTTTCTTGGTAAAAGGGTGTTTGCCACTTTAAAAATTAATAAAAAAAAGGAACAATGTATTTCAGCAGATTTTTTTTAATTCCTTGCTAGTACATATCCTTGTTAATAATAAACAGTTATAAAGCTAAAAAAAACTTCAAGCATTTTAAAATTACAGCCCAAAAACTGTACAAGTTTTCGATTTTTAAATTTAATTCTATTTTATTGTACCAATGGATACCTAACGAAACGTAGATGTTTTTAAAATAATCCGCAGGATAAGTGCCATAGTAATTTTTACAGAAAATTTGCAAGTTATTCAAAGAATTAAATTTAAAAATCGAAAACTTGTACAGTTTTTGGGCTGTAATTTTAAAATGCTTGAAGTTTTTTTTAGTTTTATAACTGTTTATTATTAACAAGAATATGTACTAGCAAGAAATAAAAAAAAATCTGCTGAAATACATTGTTCCTTTTTTTTATTAATTTTTAAAGTGGCAAACACCCTTTTTCCAATAAAAAAATAAAAAAATGAATAACTCGAAAACGATACACTTTCGCATAAGCACTTAAGGGGTCGTTTGATAGCTAATGTCCTGTACTATAACCCCTTAACGGGATCGTGTCCTATTTTCCTGTAACCCTGTATATAAGCGCAACAGAGACTAGAGCTATCTCGCTCATGATTCGCGCGTACAAAACTGCGCGTAGGAAACAACCAAACAAAAACCAACCAAGTGCAAAAAATATTTTTTGAGTTATCGTCCAAAAATGTGGGAATTTTCAAAAACGATTCTAAAAGAGTATGCTACATAGGACCAAACTGAAAACTAATTTTAACCTTGATCCTCTGGTATGTAACTTTATCTTGTTGGTGTGTCAGGTGTGATGAACCCGGCGCCGCCTCCCGTGCCCATGGGCGTGGGCGGCGTGGGCGGCGTGGGCTACGGCTGCGCGCCCTACCCGTGCGGCGTGAAGAGCGTGGTGTGGTGCGGGCCGCACGCGCCGCCGCCGCCGCCGCCCGGCGTCAACCCGCACGTCTACAAGAGCGTCCAGCCCAACGGCGCCGACCTGCCCATGAATGGTAAGTCATCGTCAACCCATCACCGGCTCACTACCGAGAACGGGTTTCTTCAGAATGAGAAGGATTTGCCCATAGTTATTTGGTCAAGTTTACTTAAATTAAAATTGTTATTTGCTTGTTTAAATTATCAAACGTACTGTTATAAATTTATAATTAATATCTATTTAAGTAATCTGTAAAAAAAAAACCTATTTGGCCTTATTTTCAGTCTGTTATTATGTAAAATTATATTGTATATATCGCTATTGATTGCAAAAAACCAATAAACTAAACATAAAATAAAATAAAATAAAATATTCTATAGTCTATCACGCTAGCCTTGGATTGGTAGACTATACACGCCTTTGATAACTGATGGAGAACTCAAGTATGCAGGTTACCTCATGATATTTTCCTTCACCGTTAAAGCAAGATATTCTTAAAATGCACATAACTCTGAAAAGTCCGAGGTGCATGCATCAAACCTATCACCACTTTTTAGTTTAAAATGATAGTTAAATGTATAGAACTTATGTATTGCACAGATATCGCGACGCTGAGGTTCTACTTCAACCTCGGCGTGGACTGTATGTGGGCCGCGTACGGCGCGCAACCGCAGGCGCCCGTGCCGCTCCCGCACCCGCACCCGCACGCACCGCCCAGGCACTATTCGCCGAGGGACATCTCCCAGGTATGTTCATTGTACCTTTTTTTTTTGGTTGGTTTTGACAGACAGTCCGTATAAAACATGGCCAAAGGTTTTAAATTTCCTCTACCCTACTACTACCGTTTTCCGGATCCAGGTGAGGATACCACACAACACGTGCTACATACACAATGCAACACATGCCCACGAATCCCCACACAATGCAACACGTGCCCATAAATCAGTACACAATGCAACACGTGCCCATAAATCAGTACACAATGCAACACGTGCCCATAAATCAGTACACAATGCAACACGTGCCCATAAATCAGTACACAATGCAACACGTGCCCATAAATCAGTACACAATGCAACACATGCCCACGAATCAGTACACAATGCAACACATGCCCACGAATCAGTACACAATGCAACACATGCCCACGAATCACCACACAATGCAACACGTGCCCATAAATCAGTACACAATGCAACACATGCCCACGAATCACCACACAATGCAACACGTGCCCATAAATCAGTACACAATGCAACACATGCCCACGAATCAGTACACAATGCAACACATGCCCACGAATCACCACACAATGCAACACGTGCCCACGAATCACCACACAATGCAACACGTGCCCATAAATCAGTACACAATGCAACACATGCCCACGAATCACCACACAATGCAACACGTGCCCATAAATCAGTACACAATGCAACACATGCCCATAAATCAGTACACAATGCAACACGTGCCCATAAATCAGTACACAATGCAACACGTGCCCATAAATCAGTACACAATGCAACACGTGCCCATAAATCAGTACACAATGCAACACGTGCCCATAAATCAGTACACAATGCAACACATGCCCACGAATCAGTACACAATGCAACACGTGCCAATAAATCAGTAGGGCGATTGTCTAAAACCTGCATCAATCATTATTACAATATCAATTGTTCTGATTGGCTGAAGTTGTGCGATTCTTGTTGCAACAATGCATTGTGGCCAATAGTGAGCGAGCATTAACCAATCAGAGATGATTGCGATCGTGACATTGTAGCTGTCAAACAACCGCGGTAGGGCCACAGTACACCATTGGCCAGCCAAAAAAATACTATGTAGTACTATGGAAGCGCGCAGACTGATTGCGAGTTAGGGCCGGTTGTTTCAAACCATTGGTCTTCGTAAGATACGTTCGTTAAAATTTAACAGACGTAGACGAACTTTAACATCTGTTAATTTAAGAGCGTTGCTTCATTACACAAAAAACTGTACGTCATTGTTATTCTGGTTACGAAACTAACCCTAAAAATTAACTTACTTTTCCGTATCCTTTTTTATTTCATTTTATATTAAATTATATAGTTATTGATATTGCTACTTCGCATTTTAAACACTTTTTCTTTTTTAAAAATTCTCTTTCATCTTCAAAAAAACTACCATTAAAAGCATTGAATTCAATTGATTCCATTATATTTTGTAAATAAAATATTCCGTTTGTAAGAAGTATGAAGTTACGAACTGATTTGACGATCACCAATGGCGCCAGCACTGGTTAACGTAAACGTAACTTTTTAACGAACGTTAGCGCTAATAGATGCTGAATCAACGCTTTTTCTTTTCTTACGTTCGTTAGCGCCATATTTAAAGGTTACGTGTCCGTCAAAATTTGTTGAAACAACCGGCCCTTAGTCTTACTGACACCCAGTCTTCGCATTTCCACAGTCTAAATATTATCTGTGCTTGTCAACAGGACATGCAGCAAATCTCCTTGCACGAGCGCGGAGCGGGCGCGGCGCACGACGGGGGCCACAAGCACAAGCCGCAGGACAAACCATCGCTCAACCAATCCAAGGGGCAGGGCCAGCGACCGCTATTGGGACCCAGGTAGGTGGGGCCTGTAGTTACCACCTTGCCGGTAAAGCCGTGTGGCAAGCGGTTTAGCGTTCCGATACGATGCTCAGTAGAAACTGATCGGGGGTACTGGTGTTAGTGTAATGAAACTTCCATAACCCTTCTAAGTTAACCCACTTTCAGTGGCGTGCAGGTCATAGAGGCATAAAAGCACTGCTTACCTAGTTGAAATGGCTATGTGCTCATTTTTCATGATGACCTGTCATTAAATAGGTAGTTAGCTAACTAATGCTTACCCTAGGTTCAAACCCTGTGCACGCCACTGCCCACTTTCATCTTAGGCTGAGATCTATAGATCGTACACTTTGACTTTGACTAAGTTGTTTGACTTATAAAATAAAATAAATAAATAAAATAGCCTTTATTCACTGATACACTAGTTATACATCTTATATTACTAACTAATAGACATGTGTCCGCTATAGCTTAACTTAACTGAAAACCGCTGCCGTGCCTATAGCGTACCGTAGCGTTATTGTCGTAGCTAGCAACGGTTTTCAGCTAACATCTATGACGAACCACCTGACAACGCAACACTGCCAACTGGCAACTGACAATGCATTGTTTGGTTTTTTGGTAACTAGAAACGCAATAATTATGCCTTCTCTTTCTTTCTTTCACTGAAAGCTGAGAAGGAGCGGTTATTGGCTACCGGCTTAGTAACTAAGAACTTGGTAAACCAAAGCCGACCTTATCTCTACGCTAAGGCTTAACTGTACAAGTACTTGTCCATTACACTTTGATCTATCATTCTAAATACAGTTAGCCTTAGAGTAATAGAGATAAGGTCCTCTTTGGTTTATCAATCTTCATGAAATGTTTTTGGTTAACTGGACTGTGGCAAACTATTCGTGCAGGCGTCCACTATAGTTTGACCTATGTCAATGATCAAATTAAACTTTACTGCTATGGTTGTGATTACTTCACGATATTCATGAAAGTAAAATTGGTTTTATTTTAGTGAATATGCGCGCGCTAGCTATACAGACGGTATTGATACGGCAGCTAGCTTAGTTACTACTACGGAAACCGCTGCGCGTTGCGCATATTAAATTAGTTGAAACACAACTCTGATACCGATATTCGGCAACGGTTAACAATATCGGTATTGAAACTAAGTAACTGTTGATTAACCGTTGCCGTAAATAGCCAATAACGCTCATCTTTACTAACTAACCGTATTACTAATTTCTTATTTTCTATTATTTAATTATCCTATCCTACATAATTTATTCTAAAAAATTAGTAACACCAGCAATTTACAGTTCAGGTTGTCCTCTTTGGACATAGGCCTCCTCTAGACCTCTCCTGTTTGACTTAAGTTTCAGTTAAAATGAGATAGATTTATGTTGGCGATTTAACGCTGGCTCGTTTAAACACTGTCTTAAGATTAAGTTCGCTCTATAGATTTCAGCCTTAGACTGTATCATCGCTTATCACCAGGTGAGATCGCAGTCAAGGGCTAATTTGTATCAGAATTTAAAAAACGACGAGTCAATGACCCACTGTATGATGTACCAAGAGCTGATCAGAACGAAATAAAACCTTGTGATAAGGAAAATACTATTTTCAAATCGGACGATAAGGATATTAGTCTTGAACAAGAAATGAATAATAATAATAATAATTATGCTTTTTATATTTTACAAACTTCATATTATGGTTTCTTATTTGTTAGTTTAATGTATAAAACGGGTACATACCACGATTAATTTTCGTTTTTATTTGTCGATATTTCAACCCAATTGCAATTGGGTTGAAATATCGACAAATAAAAACGAAAATTAATCGTGGTATGTACCCGTTTTATACATTAAAATATGTCGTTAAACCACGAAATAAGCTTAAAATCATTATTTATTAGTTGTTTTAGTAAATAGATTAAAAGTTAGTTTTAGTTTGTTAGTCTATTTGGATTGGTTCTCTGATATAGGTTCAAACGTGGCAACAACCAAGATAACAACCAGAACAACAACCATAACAAGGGCCACAACAACAACACGCCAAACAAGGGACCAAACAATCGGTAAGTCACTTTTTTTGTGGTACAAATTTAAATTTTATCTTCAGTATTATTTTATCTGAGAAATATTGGAAATGTGATAATATATCAAAAAAAAATTTGTTTAAACGCAACTATTAATTACTAGCTGATGTCCGCAACTTCGCGTGGATTTAGATTTTTTAAAATCCCGTGGGAACTATTGACTTTCCGGGATAAAAAGTCGGTGAGGGTTTTCACTATATTCATGCAAAACTATTAAGCCATTCTCTTGCTCCGTTGCGGCGTAACTGAA
Source organism: Maniola hyperantus (assembly GCF_902806685.2). Classification (NCBI taxonomy): domain Eukaryota; kingdom Metazoa; phylum Arthropoda; class Insecta; order Lepidoptera; family Nymphalidae; genus Maniola; species Maniola hyperantus. The sequence goes on along the minus strand of NC_048546.1, from coordinate 595,656 downwards.
TGACAAATCAACAAACTAACACACTTTCGCGTTTATAATAATGGGTAGTGATTTATTAAATTATTTTTGTGGTAACACGTTTTAACATTATTTTTTTTTTTTTTAAATTCAGATACAAGTTAGCCCTTGACTGCAATCTCACCTGATGGTAAGTGATGATGCAGTCTAAGATGATAGCGGGCTAACCTGGAAGGGGTATGGCAGTTTTTATTAAACCCATACCCCTTTGGTTTCTACACGGCATCGTACCGGAACGCATGTACGAATCGTACATGGTAATGAAGGAGCCTTTTAGAGCCAAATTGTTTTTTTCCAGGCGCAATTCACATACGGACATGCGCGCACCGCCAGCATTCGTGCCGGGCGCGAACATGGGCGCGGTCAACGTGGGCGCTGTGGTGGGCGACGAGTGCGCGGTCGAGGCGCCCCTCGTCCCCTACCCCTACATCCCCTACCCGCCGCCCATCTACCCGGTGCAATACTACCCGATAGAGTCCGACCCAGGTGAGGACACTACGTGGCACGTCATCATATATTCGCTACAGGTCCCCACGAATCAGTACACGTGCCCACGACTCAGCATACAATGCTGCACATTAACATGAAACTGTAAATAACGCGACACTTAGCCACGAATCAGTACGTACGTCACACACGCCCATGAATCAGTATAAAATGAAAATGAAAATGAAAATCTTTTTTATTCGTATAAACTTTTACAAGTGCTTACGAATAGTCGGATGCATCTACCACTGGTTCGGAATGCCTTTCCTGCCGAGAAGAACCAGCAAGAAACTCGGCGGTTGCTCTTTTCAAATATTTGATATAGGTACAAGATTATGCCATGTATAAAATAGTATTTGCAGTCTTGTGCGTTGCTGGAACGAGCTGCAGGTCAAATCCACGCTCTTTTATCATTTAGATAATCTTCAATTGTGTAATATGCTTTTTTCAGGAGCATATTTTTAATAGATTTTTTAAACTTGTGCAAAGGTAAGTCCAAAATAGTTTGCGGGATTTTATTATAAAAGGTAATACCAATACCCACAAATGACTTTTGGACTTTCCTGAGGCGGAAGGCAGGAGCTGCAAGTTTATTTCTGTTTGTTTCTGTATACGACGTAACACGTGCCCACGAATCAGTACACAACGTGACACATACCCACGAATCGACATACAACGCTGCACATTCCCATGCATTACGTTTCATAACGCGAACTTAGCCACGAATCAATATGAAACGTTACACCTTAAACCCAGTTTCACTAGCCCTTAAATCCTCTTCAACCTAGTTGCCTGGTAGAGATCGCTTCACAGCGATAAGGCCGCTGATTGTATGTTCTTCTTTTACATGTTTCTTTTTGTGTCTTTTCTTTTTGGTGTACAATAAAGAATATTAAACTAAACTAAACTAAAAACGTCACACATTCCCGCAAATCAGCATTTTGTAAGCTGAAAATAACATTTTTCGATTACCTATTGCTTATACTATCTTGTTTTTACATTTTTAGATTTTTCTCGCTTTGTTTTCTTCGGTTGTAATACAACTTTTTTTTTTTTTTTTTTTTATATTTTATTTATTCACAACTTAGAACTATCCTTACAGGCTAACCTAATGCGATAGCTAAGTAAACTTAAATTATTTATATCTACTTATTACCTATTACATACTTTTTACTATTTACAACTAACTGACTAAAACTTACATAACCCTACTTTATTTAAAAACTTAACAAAAACGTTGTGGCCCTTGTGAACTCGCCCAGTGAGCAGGTGAACAGGTCGATGTGTTCAGCGACCGAGTTGAGCGTGCAAGTCGCGCGCGTGCGCGGCGCCCGCTGCAGCAGGCAAGTGCGAGCGCACGGGAGGCCTGCGTCTGCGTGACCCACTGTCGTTCGGCACACAAAAGCGTAACTCCTCCTCCTCCTCCTGTTAACTTATTAATTTAATGTCGGGCAGGTATGATGGGCATGATGGGCGGCATGGGCTACGTAAGCTACGACGATGGCGTGGAGTACGCGCCGGTGCAGCACTTCTACCCGCCGCCCTACCCGCCGCCGCACCTACCCGAGCACAAGTAAAGCGACTACCCGCGGTATTCACTCCACTACCTGGCTGATACCTACAGCGTACTTCGACATTACTTTAGAGTTAAAAAGAAACAGAGTTATGGGCATGTGTGCTTAGTATGCGATTTTATAGTCGACGCATTTTAAACTGAGTCGTCGAGTTATCTGTCTGTTTCGCTCGCACTTACCTACGATCTGTAAGTGCGAGCGAAACAGACAGATAAATCGACGACTCAGTTTAAAATGCGTCGACTATAGATCTCACCGAACGCTGATAGAATTCTATTCAGGGTTAAAGTAAAACTAATCTAAATTACCTTGTTTTAAAGCTCAAGTTCGTTCATACATCTACAGACTGCACTCCAAATGAAACGTTATGAAATTAAAATCGGTCGTACCGAATTTTCGACTTAAAATCAAGGAGTTTTATGTCTATTTTACTATGACGTTTGTGCTTCGACGCTCTAATTCTATTAACGTTGCTGTAATGTAAAATATCATACTAACAGTCGTACTCAGAGTCGCTAATCGTTACTTAAAGTTGAGTTAAATCAAGACAGATTTATGTGAGAAATATAGCTCTGTCTCGTTTTAACTATCGATCGAGCTATCTATAGATCTCACCCTAAGTCTGAGTAAAGTCAAAGTACACTTTACAGATCTCTTTCTTGCACTCCTCTACTTCATCTATATGGTCAAATCTTCTATATATTTAGCGTTATTAACTCGGTCTTCAATGTTAGAAAAGTCAGTGGCCGATGATCGTTTTGAGTGGCCAACCAATCACAAACGAGCTTTCCGTACTAACCTTAGTATAGATAGAGTAACAGAGAGAGCCTTATATTAACTCTTTTTCTCCGTTGATAGAGTACAATTAAATTACTGATGGGGGTTTTTAAATTTCAAATTTTGAGTGGAAAAAAAGTTTTGCAATCAATATTTTATACGAAATTTTAACAATAAAATTGCTTTTCGTTTCTTACCAATTATTGAAGGATGATTGATTTTTGTTTATTTTCTATTTATGCGATTATTTTGTCAAAATTTCGTGTGAAATTGTCATCTGTTACCTTGATTACCTGTTACCGAGATTGCATATTGCTTGATTTCGAGTAACTATACACTACGACAGAGTAAAGCAGACCTAAACGTCATTGTTTTAAAGTAATTTATTGAGTAAGCATAAGTGTTAACGATTTTTTCTTTATTTCTGGAAGAGAGGGCTAGATATATGGACAAACTTGTACCTTGAAGCAATGGGAATTAGGTCCATTTTACGATAATGTTATAAACCTCGCCAAGATGTATACAAACTTATACTTGGCCTTTTCTATTAGAAATGACCATTTTTTTTCGATACAATTGTTTTTACCTGTCTATCTATACATTGAATACCGAGTCTCATACGATAGTACATATAGGAAAGTACATATTATTATTTGTGTAAAACACTACTTTTTTTTTAATCTAACATAATATTATATTTATATGTAAAAACCCCTATAAAGTGCTGAGAAGTAATCTCAAAATTGTCTTTTCAGAATTCTAGCTCCATAAACTACCGCTATACAAAAATCACATCATTTTATTACTATGGTCCAAGACCCTATTTCTCTGATAATATCGGTTCATTCGCAATTTTGCACATATTTGAGAGAGTTCATACCCTTAGCACTGGCAACATTAACTCTCAATCTGTCTCACTTACTAACATATAACTAACCTTCTAAAAAACAAATAGTCCCACCAACTAGTATACTCTGTTACCTTAAAAAGCAAACTTTTACTCAAAATTTGAACGATTTTGAGTTAATCTCACTTAACATTTATTAAGAACATATCAAAAAATAATACTATGTGGCTATTATTATTCATTTTTTAAATAAAATGTAAGACACGACTTTGTTTCAGTTTAGAACTGAATTAAAAACTAAAAGACTGACCTAAAATTAGTGACAGGGTTTTGTCTTTTACCAATGTTCAGTGTTTGTCGTAAAGGTGATCGCCCACTTAAGGAGGAGAGACAAAAAAATTAAGGTTTTTTTGGTATTAAATATATTTTTTAACGTAAAAATATTAAATATTTTTCTATAACCAAAGTTAATATCGAAATATATAAAAGGGAAAGCTGACTGACTGACTGACAGACTGACTGACTGACTGACTGACTGACTGCTGACTGATCTATCAACGCACGGCTCAAACAAGTGGCCGTCCACTTGTTTGAGCCGTGGATCGGGCTGAAATTTGCAATACAGATAGCTGTTATAACGTGGACATCCGTTAAGAAAGGATTTTTGAAAATTCAAACCCTAAGGGCGTAAAATAGGGGTTTGAAATTTGTGTAGTCCACGCGGATGATGTCGCAGGCATAGCTAGTCAAGATATAAAATAAATGTAACCACATTTGACACCTACTTACAACTGCATCGAATAACGCTCACGACGGACTAATAGTACCCCACTAAGGCATACACAGACCGGACCTTAAAAAATAGAATAATTAACATTTCAAGGGCACACAGCGAATTTTAGTCCGCCTCGATTTATTTTCTCTTTTTACGATAATATCACTTTCAGTTCATTTTAAGAATTTAGAGGATCGCTTCTTATGTGATGGGTGTTCACCTTCAATAGACATTAAAAAAAAATTTGAACTGTCATAAATATAAAATTGGGGTACAGTTTTCTTTTACTCTCTTACAAATTGACCCTTAACGACAATTGCTCATCGAAAAACGGTATACGATTTAAAATTAACAAAATGGCAGTGACTAGGTTGTGTAGGTTGTGTGTATCGTATTGTCTAAATGACATACTGCGCTAAAATTTAAGACTCCTACAGCCGTACTCAGTTGCTTAATCGTTACTTAAGCTCACATAAATCTGTCTCGTTTTAACTCGATCTTAAGTAACGATTAAGGTTTCTTAACTACTTTAGTTAAAATAATATAATTAGGGTTTTTCAAAAATCCCGTGGGAACTCTGATTTTCCAGAATAAAAAGTAGCCTATGTCCTTCCCCGAGATGCAAGCTGTCTCTGTACCAAATTTCGTCAAAATCGGTTGAACGGTAGAGCCGTGAAAGGCTGGCAGACAGACGGACACACTTTCGAATTTATAATATTAGTATGAATTTGGCGCAGTATGTTGTATTCTCAATATGATTAATGTACAGTGACAATAGATTTAGACTGTTGTCTTTTAATATTTTGTGTCTAACTTGTACTTAATGAATATAATTATTGGAAGTAATATACATGTGTTTAGATGTATGTAAGCAACACGGGCGCAATATTTGACAATTTTTTCAAGCAGCCCTTCGCATACCTATAACCCAACCCGGTCAAGCTAAGTTTGCACCTCGCGTCGATTAAATTTTAAAAATTAAAACTCAACAATTGGCAGACAAAAATTTGTAGTGCGTGTATGTTCGCATCTTTGTCACCGATACACGACGTACTACGAATTTTTGTCTGCCACTTCTTGAGTTATTTAAAAAAAAAAAAAATCGACGTGAGGTGCAAACTTAGCTTGACCGGGTAGTAAATGTAAACAATTATTATAAAAGTAGTTTACTGTAGTGAGATTTTGATATGATAGAGCGAAATGGCATTTAATGGGATAGATCATTTAATATTTTTCGGAGTATAAATCGTTTTTTTTTTTCATAATTAATCGATTCTTCAAAATTCTTGTTTTTATCCCATTAGTTCAAATTAAAAATAAAACTGATTTTTTTTTTAAATCCATAAGTTTTGCCAACAGTCCGTACAAAATGACTTCTCATGCGCCATTTTAACTCTGGGCCAACTGGCATGTCAAAAGTACTGTTCACCTTTAAAATAGGGACTAATATCGTACTTTTCACATGACAATTGACGCATAAAGTTAAAATGGCGTCAAGTCATTATTATACATATATTAAGTATATTTTTGTATTAATGGCAATTTCTTTTTCAATTAAATAGGGGTCTCTCCCTCACAAATACAAATATTTGATCTTGTCATAGTGTATCGAAAATAAAAAGGAGGTTTGTCAATTAAAAAATAGTGTTGGTGATGTATCGATATTTCAGAAACGTCATTTAACTCTATCGAATTAAAGAGACTGTTTTAAAATCTACATGTCTATATAAAAATTAAAACTATTCGTGAAACTTGAACACAATATAATATTTATCATATTATTATATAAAAATACTTATGTGTTACTTTCGCTATGTCCACGATATCCCAGGCCCTGTATTACGGAACGTTTGGGTAATGTGCAGTAATCGTCGCATTCGGTACGATACTTTGATAGTAATAATGAGCAAAAACATCGATATAATTTTTTTATTTATCGTATTTTTCGCTCATAGTTTTAAAAGATGAGTGACTTTCCGTGTTCAAATACTGAAACGCTATTTAGTATTTAAGGGTACCTTAAATATTATTATTTGGGATTTCCTGGGAACCCACTTCGTCATTGCGACCTTAAATATTAAAATACCTTAATGTTCGATATCAGCTAAGAAAGATTGCAAGCGTTGATGATATTAGCATTACTATCAATATTCCGTAAAACGGAGTCTGGTGATGTGACGTCACGTGTCATTTTTTTTACAATAATTATCCCTAAGTGTTCAAAGGTGCTCCCAAATTGAAGAGGTCGACAGGGTTTTCGAGGTATTTTTGTAGGGTTTCGGAGTAATAGTGTAACACTAGTTAGGCGCTTTATATCATTCCTAAGTAAGGTGACGATAGGTAAGGCAACGCTATGTATAGAAAGTAGAAACGCGTGGAGAAATTTAAGTTAACTTACTTTATTATTAGTTTTAGTGTATGTTGTAGCACGACAGATCCCAAGTGTTTGTGGTTGTATAAAAACAACCCCTTTTTGGAATAGACTAGTAAATAAAATAGAACATTGTGGCTGACTCTGTTGTACACATTCTTCAAACTAAACTAAAATGAGAGATCTAAATATATTTTATTCCTTTCATAATGCTCCCTACAGAAGAGGACATGCATTCATCATCATCATGATCAACCCATCGCCGCTCACTACAGAGCACGGATCTCATCTCAGAGTGAGAAGGGTTTTGGCCATAGTCTACCACGCTGGCCGTGTGCCGATTGGTAGATTTCACACACCTTTGAGAACATTATGGAGAACTCTCAGGCATGCAGGTTTCCTCACGATGTTTGCCTTCACCGTTAAAGCAAGTGATATTTAATGTATAAAACGCACATAACTCAGAAAAGTTAGACGTGCGTGCCCGGGATCGAACCCCGGACCTCAGATTAGAAGGCAGACGTCCTAACCTCTAGGCTGTCACAGCTAGGACAGGCATTAGATTCAGTCAATTTAGAGATTTTTTCGTTTAAACTATTTCTCGTCGAGTCGAGTAGTAACTATTCGGGCTAACGTCGACTAAACATGTACGTGAGTAAAGCCGGTTTCTTCTTCATTTACAATTTAGATATGTTATACAATAGAATCAAACACATTGGGGCTGATTCTCTTGTACACAATCTCTAAACTAAACTAAATTGACAGGTCTAAATCTAGTGCTATCCTTTTCCGCGAGCAACACTGAAAGGGATAGCAATAGATTTAGACGTGCCATTTTAGTTTAGTTTAGAGATTGTGTACAATGGAATTAGCCACACTGTCTTTAGCCCATTATATTATTTTTTGGTACCAGTACAAAATTTTGTGGTTTGACTGTAAAATGTAAACGCAATAACGTCCTACTTTCTTAATGTTCCCGATCATAGATATAGTACTAATTAATTACTTGCGTTTTCCTTATGAGAAACGAATGTTTTTGACATTACATTTCTATCGATAGTTAATATGAATCCAATTCGAACGTCACTATACCAATTTGTCAAATGGAAGTAGTATAGTCATTTTTTTCATAGTATTCTTTAGTTGTAAAAATGGTTTCTTTTGATTTAATTAAATAATAACCCTTGAGTAACCGACGAATATAACCATTTTTGTGTGTGGTCCACCAACAACTGTGGAACCAACTCCCATCGGCGGTGTTCCCACTAGATTATAACATGGGGTTATTCAAGGGGCGGACCAACAAATTCCTAAAAGGCCGGCAACGCATCGGCGGCTCCTCTGGTGCTGCAAATGTTCATGGGCGGCGGTAATCACTTAACATCAGGTGACCCGCCTGCTCGTTTGCTCGCTATATCTATTAAAAATAAAAAAATAAAAATTTAACCGACTTCAAAAAAAGGAGGAGCTTCTCAATTCGACTGTGCTTTTTTCTCTTTTTTAATAGCTTTGATGAGCTGAATAACACATACCATTTTTTATTCCCTTTTGGAAATACTTGGGTTCGTATGTTGCAACATACGTATTAAGTTTTACGTTAGATAGTTTACAGTTACAGTAAGTCAGTAGGGTTTGCTCGCCGCTTTGGGCACTTAGGCTGTGAACACATCTAACGAAAAATCCGCTCGCGGAAAAACTCACGCAATATTCCGCTACTACCACCCTACAAATCTTTAAGCGGAAATCTCGCTCTTAATTCTCCGATGTTGGTAAACACTGCACTAAAGTTGAAATCTATAGAGTATAAAGCATATTTGGCTTTGTTCAGACTTAGTGAAAACGAGACAGAGTTATGTCTCTGACATAAATCTGTCTCGATTTAACTGTGTTAAAACAGCTAAGTCAAAGTATGCTCTATAGATTTCACCTAAGTAAATGTTAAACTTAAAACAAACCAAACCCCTTTTTTTGCAGAAACAAACATTAGGTTAGGTCTGACAAATCAGAAAATTTGTCTCACCTTAAAAATTTGGTGTGCCAAAAATATATACTTATCATTATCACGGCACCAAACTACAATTAAAAAACAAAATAGCAAACATTACAAATTAAAATTACAATATTTTCCGCAATTGCGCGGAAACCCGCACAATTTCGAAGTGCGGAGAAACGTATGCGGACGGTTCCACGGCGTCTAGAATGGCGATCTGCGAACATTTTAATACAACACAGAGCGGTACGCGGTGCGTGTTTTCCGCTAGCAGAAATTCCGCCCGGTTTGTTCGTAGCCTAATGTCTTTTAGGTTAGGTTACGCCCGATCTCATTGAACTATCGCTTATGAACGCCCTTTTGTTGAATCTCTGCCAGCAATTTGTCCTATGTTGATCTCATCCTCGTATCTAATATAATATAATTTGGTGCTTGGGTAATCTTGTAGCGTCGTCGTTTAGGATTCCCTTATGGCATAAAAACGAATGAATAAAAATCCCAAGAAAAAAAACTATTCAAATTCACATTAGAAATTGAAAAGTATCGAATGCCATTTTTGTGGTCTCATTTTAGGCCTTAATTAGTTCTGTTTTGTTTTTATGCCATAAGGGAATTTAATTTTTTAGAATACATTTTGATCTGTAATCCTCAAAGAAATAAGTGAACAAATTACTAACATTCTAACTTTTGTTCCATATATTATTATATTTGCCGCTGACCTAGTCTACGCATTTATTTATACTTAGTACATGTAAACTAGGGTGTATGTCCAATGGCCATCAGAGAAAGCTATTTAAGGCTGTTTCATATGAAAAGAATACTGAACCAATCTTAGGGTGAGTTTACACCGGGGATGCGCGATAACTTAGGTGTGTGAATTCACTAATAGGATCGCTCCATTCATATGCATATTATTACATACATGCATGCACATTCTAACTTAGGAGTCGTCCTTTAATCACGTGAGGTTGGTTGGGGGGGGGGGGGGGGGGGCAGTTAGTAGTGTTTCATGTTCGGGGGAGAGGGTTTTTAGACTAAAACCTCACGTGATTAAAGGACGATACTTTACATCCCTGGTGGAGACGTAGCCTTATCGGTTGTCATTTTTCTAACTTACGGCTTGTGCACATGTCTGATGGACAAACTACCTTTATCGTTTGTATAAGAATATGGTCTACGCACAACCTAATTAAAGTTTTTTAAAATTAATTCCTTCATACACCTTTGTCATATCCACACACACAAACATTTGTATAAAATATTTGTGTAAGAATTGCTCATCATCATTTCCCACTTATTTTGTTCTTAGGGTGGCTTCTCATGGGTCGCGATAGTACGAACTACAAACGCTACATTTCAATTTGTACTGACTCACGATAAAACAACACTAAGTACAGTGCCCAGCAAACAACTTGATTAGCTGACGAATGGCGGGTGCACGCGATTGGTTGATCATTCAGCGCGAGTGCACGCGATTGGTTGATACGTCGACTTTCGCTTTCCGGATTCGGCAACTTTCTGCCACTACGCTGCTTCAGGTCTTAGTTGTTTGCCGGGCAATATAATATCGAGAGAGACCTACGCATCTGATTTAATGTCAAAAGAATATAAAAAAGGAAGAAAAGCTACTTAGCTATTTTGATACATAAAAACACACGACCCGAGAAAAAAGTTTCACTAGAGGTAGATCTGCTCGTGCTTTTACGGACCGTGGGAAGTAACCCTTAGTTATTGCTTATATTGTAAGCGCGAGCGCCATTTTATGTAGTAATCTCATGCCATGCTAAATTTTCAGAAGATATTTTTGGAATGTTTATAACGTTTTGGCTGTGATTCGGACGTAATTGTGCAGGTTTGGAGTTATGGGCGCCATGTTGACGTGATAAAGGCTGAACACACTTATCAATACCATAAATAGCACAATAAATATCAAAAATAGCTACAATACACATATAAGTAACAACACAGCCCCGTCTAAGGGTTCTTACATACGTGCCACATCTACAACACAAAACGTCAGAAATGTCACCGGGCACAAAATCATCAAAAAATGTGTTTGAGGAATAAATTCGACGTATTGACTGAAGATTTAGGTATTGAAAATCACAAAATGTCAAATTTATTCGTCTCTAGATTTATTGAAAAACAGTTTTTTTTTTAATAATATAACTATTTAAAGACAATAATATTAAATTTCGTAGTGAAATATTTACTTTCAAGTGGAACATAGGTGTGTTTAGTCTCTAGGGTGGGGAATATTTAGAACGATTGCCCGCAATTTTTTGTGGGAGTAACTTTTTTGTAAAAGTTAGAAAGTAAGATTTTTCTCATTAAAAATACTGTAAAATCCGCCCACTGTTTTTGACCCTCAGGCCGTTTCTTCTATTGTCAATGCTGCAACAGTGCGGTGTTGGCTCAGGCTAATACCGAAACGATACAGCTGTGCGTGTACAACCATATTGGTACTATGTACTATCGAATGTCTCTTTCTACGATTTTGTTTCCTGCAAATGGCAGGAAATCCTGAACGGACATTGAACTATTCCTATATATACCTTCGGCGAACTTTACTCACATAATGGCGTATTAATGGCGTCGATTCTGATGTCTTATTCTAAACTAAATTTAGAGTATCTGCATCTTTTTCTTTTTAATGTTGCTAAAAAAGGACTGGAGACGACTTTTAAATTAAAGACTAAATTTTAGTGTTTCTCTACAAATTTAAACTTTATTATTATTATTATTATTATTTATTTATTATTTAATTAGAACGGCCATAAAGCCAATTACACTAATTAAAATACGAGTACAAACTAACATAAACATACTTACAAAAACATAATTATAAATTTTAAAAAGCAAAATTATAAATTTTCACAAAATTTTATGCTCAAGACTGGCATCTCAAGACACGAGGTTTGATAGTTTTAATTTAAATTAAGTTTCTCTCCTTTTTCAGGGTTCCGTACCTCAAAAGGAAAAATGGAACTCTAATAGGATCACTTTGTTGTCTGTCCGTCTGTCAAGAAACCTATAAGGCACTTCCCGTTGTCGTAGAATCTGAAATTAAATTTGGCATGTAGGTAGGTAGGTAGTTTAGCACACGTAAGGGGAATAATCGGAAAAACGTGAATTTGTAGTTACATCACAAAAATAATAATTAAAATTAAAAAGTAATTAGTATTTTCAACTTTCAAAGTAAGATTAATATACCAAGTGGGTCACCTATACATTCTATTATTATATGAAAGGCACCTGTACATTCTAAACCAGATTTTTATTTATTTTTATGCATTATATTCTTTGATTTTTTTGTGCAAAATGTCGAAAAATACGACTGGTACGGAACCCTCGGTGCGCGAGTCTGACTCGCATTTGACCGGTTTTTTATTACATTGCATTGATAAGAGGAAGATGCGAATACTCTAAAATTTTGATTGAGGAAACACTCATTGAAATAAAGTTGCTCTGTGCTTTCGGCACTGCGTTACCGACCACAGATTAGATAATAGTTTCTGTAATCTGTGTTACCGACACTGCGCCGTTGCCGCACCGACAAATCACTAACCGCCGTAGTCACTAATCGTTACTTAACATTGAGTTAAAACGAGACAGATTTATGTGAGAGATAGCTCTGTCTCGTTTTAACGAAACTAAGTAACGATTAAGCGACTTACTGGAAACCGCCTTACTTTACGATTATTTTAATTATTATAATGATAATTAATTATATATTACATAAGTACACGTACGTATATTAAATGTAACTAACTATACTATGTAACGGAAAACTTTATTGTTTGTACAGTGCGTTGTTAAATATATATATATTTAAACGGAAAAAAACCTAAAAAAAATAAGTGTAGTGTGATGTTTAAATGTAAAGTGTTTCAATTTATTCAGTATTAGATTTAAATCATTAGAAGTTAGATTTTTTATGTTAGTCGTTAATTAATATTTACCTAAAAAAAATAGTTTAGTATATTTTTTTAAGTGTACCATCAGTTACTTTTGATCTTGTCATGTAGCGTCCCGCAGGGTATTCGATTTATTATAATTCGTGATTTTTTCTAACGTCATTTAAGTAGATAGTCTCTAATTGTTTTGTGCCAAGTTTTTTAAGTCTTGTTTGTTAAGCTGGGTTGTCACGATGTTCGCGAAACTGTACTCAAAAGGACACTACGAATACCGTCGCTCCGCAGTCGAATACTGGGCGCCGAAAACGTTCATAAGGCCAGGTTTTCACATAAGCGGAGCGGAGCGAGGAGATTTGTTCAATCCACCAATCAGATTTCTAAAAGATGATTTGATAGACAAAAATATTTTGTCTATTAAGAATCTGATTGGTCGATTGAACACTTCTCCGCTTTGCATAGGTGGAAACCGGACCTTAATCCTCGTTCTTCTACGTTTGTACGTTTAAAGCGAAGCTTCTATAGCACCACTTTGCGCTCGGCCGCCGCTGGGGAGTAAGTCTAAACAAAACGTCACCGTCACAGATGACTTCCCTCTTCGTAGGCTACACTACTGAGTCGAACATAAGCTTCACTTCTGTTGAACATCATCCGATGCGTTACAGGTTCGCGAGCACTGTTGACGCGCAGCTTTAAGTAAAATAATTCTCTAAATTAGTGTACGTTTCCGTACCACTAAGTAAATGTAGAAACTAAATTGTTTGTCATATCATTGTATACAATAATTGTGTTGTGAATATACTAATTACTATAAATGGTAGGTGTACTGGTTGTACAGAGCTCAAAGCTAGCGTAAAGTCCGCCTTTGGAGAGTAATTTGTATTTTTTTCCAAATTCCATCGAATAAAAAAGTAAGCTGATTTTTTTCAAAATGTTGTTTTCTTTCTTCCACACGACTTGGGTCGACCCGGGCACCCGCCGGCTTCTGCCACCAGTGGGTCATGGGTGCAAGAGAAATTTGTAATTACTCGCAGGTACATCCACTCCGTTAGGGTTGGAATTAAATTTAAATGAATATGTGTGTTAAAGAATATATTAATTATTATTATTGTTACATATTAAGTGGGTAGGTATACGCTCGAATCTCGATTATCATCATCATCAACCGATAGACGTCCATTGCTGGACAATGGACATGGTATCATGGTAGGGACTTGGGGCCGACGGTCTGGCACCGCACCGCAGTGCCAGACCGTGTGGAGGTCCCTACCATTAGGCGGTGCACCGCCTAATGTCGTCCGTCCATTTAGTGGTCGCCATCACTACCACCACCACCTTGGGACCCCAACGTCTATCGGTTTTCAAACTACGTGCCCTGCCCATTGCCGGTTGCCGCTTCAGCGGGGGCGCCGCACGCTGAGCTATTCCTACTGAAGATCTCGATAATACTAGATACAAACTCTTAAGTATGTACATCGTATATCTGGAGTAAGTACCACTGATATGGTGTTAGGTATATCTGGAATAAGTACCACTGGTATGGTGTTAGGTATATCTGGAATAAGTACCACTGGTATGGTGTTAGGTATATCTGGAATAAGTACCACTGATATGGTGTTAGGTATATCTGGAATAAGTACCACTGATATGGTGTTAGGTATATCTGGAGTAAGTACCACTGGTATGGTGTTAGGTATATCTGGAATAAGTACCACTGATATGGTGTTAGGTATATCTGGAATAAGTACCACTGGTATGGTGTTAGGTATATCTGGAGTAAGTACCACTGATATGGTGTTAGGTATATCTGGAATAAGTACCACTGGTATGGTGTTAGGTATATCTGGAGTAAGTACCACTGATATGGTGTTAGGTATATCTGGAATAAGTACCACTGGTATGGTGTTAGGTATATCTGGAGTAAGTACCACTGATATGGTGTTAGGTATATCTGGAATAAGTACCACTGATATGGTGTTAGGTATATCTGGAATAAGTACCACTGGTATGGTGTTAGGTATATCTGGAGTAAGTACCACTGATATGGTGTTAGGTATATCTGGAATAAGTACCACTGGTATGGTGTTAGGTATATCTGGAGTAAGTACCACTGGTATGGTGTTAGGTATATCTGGAGTAAGTACCACTGTGCTACTTTAGATATTATAGTTTTTCTTCTATTCCTACTATGTAACAAATGTATGGTTTTTTTGCTGTGTCTAAAGTGGACTTGTTAAACATTCTTTATGATGATTAAAAAAAAATACATTGTAATAAGTAGGTTTACATCCTACAAGCGCTTAAGCAAGAAGTATGCTTATTATAGTTGCCTATGTAGAGATACATATATTTTATCAGTTGTAGATAAGTACATGCACAACAAAGTAGTAAGTAGGTACGTGCTGCTGTTAAGTGCTATTACTGCACGAGCACGACAGTCGACTCAGGCTCAGTGCCGGTCAAGTACTCTGTGGCGCCAGTCGGTCGTCCTTCAGTCTGTTTAACACACAGCTATCAAACTCATAAACAAATTCTTTTTTATTCGTTTATAACAGGCTGAAGCTATTAACTAATAAAACAACTCGTCGAAACGCGTTCAAAGGTATGTTAAACTTTATAATTAACTAGCTTATTCCCGCGACGTCGTCCGCGTGGACTACATCAACCCACTATTTTTGAATTTTCAAAATCGTTTCTTAGCGTATGTCTACGTCAAGATAGCTATCTGCATTCTGCATGCTTTTCAGTCTGATCCGTTTAGTAGTTTTTGAGCTGTGCGTTGATAGATCAGTCAGCCCGCTTTTTCTTTCATAAGTATTAGATATATCTACCTACCGATAAAAATTGATAGGTAACCCAGCATAAGAACTACGGTCAAAGCTATTTTAAGCCTACTTTAGACGATATAGGAAATTTTTAAAAGTAAAATCAAAGGAAATATTTAATAGCTACAGACCTATTCCGAGTCCAACAGTCGTGCCAGCCGGCTCCGCGTCTTGGTTGATATGATAACACAATACGTTGAACCCACACATGAGTTTTAGCCGGTAGAGATACTTAAGACAATTTCACGTCAAAAAGTAATACAATAAAATATATCCAGTGGCCCTACCGTGGTTGTTTGACATGTACAATGTCACGATCGCAATCATCTCTGATTGGTTAATGCTCGCTCACTATTGGCTACAATGCATTGTTGCAACAAGAATGGCACAAATTCAGCCAATCAGAACAATTGAGATTGTAATAATGATTGATGCAGGTTTTAGACAATCGCCCTGCAGGTGATAATTATGAAAGACTATGCTGAGCGAGCGCCGCGAGGGTCGGTTTGAGCCGCACCGGAGCCAAATTTTCCCCATGGCTCCGGGGCGACTCAAACTGACCCCTGGGCAGGGCCATCTTTACCCGGGGGTTCAAGGGGTGCGGTGCACTCCGCAGAGTCCTAGGGGGCGTCAAGCCGACCGCTAACTACCTAGATTTGATTTCTGGCCGTGCCGAAAAAGAAACAAATAATATATGTCTCCCATGGGCAATATTGTGCAAAATTTCGCACAATATTTCTCATACCTTGATTGCCAGCTCGATCTGTCGCGTACTAAATGTGTGCAGGTAATTATTAGATACTTCTAAGGCGGGGTGGGGCGCAGACTTTCGCACCCCGGCGGCGAATATGCAGCCGGCTCTGCCCCTGGGTACGATGGAACGCGCTTGTTAAGCGCGTTCCATAAGTGTATAGCATTTTATTAGGTACCTATGTGTTACCTTTATATCATGTGAAATATGGATTCATATCACCTGATGACCTGAAGATAAGCGTTGCAGTAAAGTGGAGGGATTAGTCGTCGAGTATACTTGTATGTTATTGTAGGTAGGTATTTAAGTATTTTGTATTTTAGCGTTTAAACTATCGTGAGTGATTTCCATTATATTTATCTCTCACGTGTTTACGTGACTATACTCACGAGTTTAGTCGACGCTACCCCGACTAGTTTCGAACCCATCCGGGGTCCTTTTTCAAGGAAGTCAGTTCGCGCACGCGTCACCGTTAAGAGTGCGAAAGTTGTTTGAGAAAATACTTACCTAAGTAGGTAGTTCTTGAAATTAAAGTGTTGTAAGGGTCTTTTAGATTTTTGTGTTATTGATTATGAATATGATGGTAGCCGGTAGATTAGTCAATAGGTAGGTAGGTACTAGGTAGGTAACTAGCTACCAACATAAAAGCGAAGTCTATTATTCAATGGAAATGTCCATAACGCATACAAAAAACGCTAGCATAGTTTACTACTTAGTAGATTGTAGGTATTTGTTCCGCGTCCATACAATGAAATTGAACCTCGTACGTAATCATCTCGTAACCAAACCAGTAGGTACTTACCTACGCATTTTTAGGGTTCCGTACCTCAAAAGGAAAAACGGAACCCTTATAGGATCACTTTGTTGTCTGTCTGTCTGTTTGTATGTCTGTCTGTCAAGAAACCTACAGGGTACTTCCGTTGACCTAGAATCATGAAATTTGGCAGGTAAGTAGGTAGATCTTATAGCTGACATTTGGGGAAAAATCTGAAAACCGTGAATTTAGGGTTAGATCACACAAAAAAATTAAATTGTGGTCATGAATTATAGTATAGTGGTCATAATTAGTATTTTCAATTTTCTAAGTAAGATTACTATATTAAGTGGGGTATCATATGAAAGGTCTTAACCTGTGCATTCTAAAACAGATTTTTATTTATTTTTATGTACCTATCATAGTTTTTGAATTATCCTGCAAAATGACGAAAAAATACGACTGTAGTACGGAACCCTCATTGCGCGAGCCTGACTCGCACTTGGCCGGTTTTATTTACTCTATCCATAGGTAGGCAGTATAGTAGCATAGTAGGCTCGAAGCATCGAAATTATTTCAAAGGCCGGACGCAGAAATATCTTCATAGTAACTATTACAAGTTGTTTAAATAGGTGGTTATATACTAAGTACAGTACGCGGCAGAAAATAATGTAAGTACATACTACCTTTAGAAAGAGATAGCGATTTTATAGAGCATTGTATTTGTCGTTGAGACCGACAAAACGTCACATAGGTATGAGTGACAGAGACGAGACAACGCTCTACAAAGCCGAAATCTCATTCTAAAGGTCGATGTACAGTAAACGACAGAAAGTGATGTACATCGACCTTTAGAAGCAGATTTGTAGAGCATATTGTCTCTATCGTTGAGACCGACAAATCGTCACATAATATGTATGAGTGTCAGAGACAACTTTCTGCCACGAACTGTACCTATACGTACTTAGGTACCTATCTATCTATATTTTTAAATTGATGGAATTTGTTTTTTTAATTACAACAAGTACCTATATATTCTGTTTTTCCGTGAGGCTCTGATATTTTCTTGAATAAAAACACCACACAGATCTCCCAAAACACAATTGACGACACCTGAGCATTCTCAGGAAATGTAAGTAGAATAAAGAAGAAAAATGTTTATTTTTAGGGTTCCGTACCTCAAAAGGAAAAACGGAACCCTTATAGGATCACTTTGTTGTCTCTGTCTGTCTGTCCGTCTGTCTGTCTAGAAACCTACAGGGTACTTCCCGTTGACCTAGAATCATGAAATTTGGCAGATAGGCTTAAAGCTGACATTTGGGGAAAGATCTGAAAACCGTGAATTTAGGGTTAGATCACACAAAAAAATTAAATTGTGTTCATGAATTACTAATAATTAGTATTTTCAATATTCGAAGTAAGATAACTATATCAAGTGGGGTATCATAATTATGAAAGGATACCGGTGCATTCTAAAACAGATTTTTATTTATTTTTATGCATCATAGTTTTTGAATTATCGTGCAAAATGTCGAAAAAATACGACTGTAGTACGGAACCCTCAGTGTGCGAGCCTGACTCGCACTTGGTCGGTTTTTTAAATAACAACAAGTATATTCTGTTTTTCCGTGGGGCTATGATATTTTCTTGAATAATAATTTAAAACACCACACAGATCGCCCAAAACACAATTGACGACACCTGAGCATTCTCAGGAAATGTAAGTAGAATAAAGAAGAAAAATGTTTATTTTTTAAAGCTGTGTGCCCACACATCACCAGTAGAATGACTTGATAGCTTTTACCTATCTTCTATATATATAAAAGGAAAAGGTGACTGACTGACTGACTGACTGACTGACTGACTGACTGATCTATCAACGCACTGCTCAAACTACTGGACGGATCGGGCTGAAATTTGGCATGCAGATAGCTATTATGACGTAGGCATCCGCTAAGAAAGGATTTTATAAAAGGAAAAGGTGACTGACTGACTGACTGACTGAATGACTGACTGACTGACTGATCTATCAACGCACTGCTCAAACTACTGGACGGATCGGGCTGAAATTTGGCATGCAGATAGCTATTATGACGTAGGCATCCGCTAAGAAAGGATTTTTGAAAATTCAACTCCTAAGGGGGTGAAATAGGGTTTTGAAATTTTGTAGTCCACGCGGATGAAGTCGCGAGCATAAGCTAGTTTCCTTATATAGGTACTTACTATAAGCTAGTGCCAAAAGTATGAATTGATTTGCAGATGCCAGTTACAGTGGAGAAGATAACCGACCAGCTGCTGTTGGGCGAGGGTCCGCACTGGGATGATCGGCAGCAGGCGCTGTTCTTCGTCGACATCCTGAACTGCTCCATACACAAGTACCACCTCGCCACCAAGCAGCACACCAAAACCAAACTTGGTAAGAAACATGATGATCAACCCATTGCCGGCTTATTAGAGCACGGTAAAACGTTGCAGTAGCGACAGCAGTAGCAATGCGATATTTCATTTGCTGTCTCTCTTCTTCTTTTTATTTTGCTTTGTGGCTATTGCTGTCTCTCTCTAGCCGGACGTTTGACAGCAATGATCGCGAGATACGTAATCGCCCCGCGGGTCTACTCTCAGACTGAGAAGGGCTTGTCATAGTCAACCACGCGGGCCCAGTGAGGGTAAACTTCACACACCTTCGAGAACTGGGAAAGGGTGTGTGAATTCCTTCATCGTTAAATCAAGGAATTAAGTACCTACTTAGTTGAAAAAAAATTACAAAAAAAATAAAAACCGACTTCGATACAGAAACACTAAAAATTGAAAAATAATTTAATTTATTACCGAATATATTATGTATACAAGAGTTAATATAGTTCCATAATAATACTTTTTGGTGCCGGTGCCAATTAGCTTTAGCTGCGCGAATCGTCTAGACTTCATATTTTTATGAGACTCCACAATGGCACCTCATTGGCACCGACCCCAAAAAATATTATTATGGAACTATATTAACTCTTGTATACATAATATATTCGGTAATAAATTAAATTATTTTTCAATTTTTAGTGTTTCTGTATCGAAGTCGGTTTTTATTTTTTTTGTAAAAAAATTTTATTTCTCAATTTTTAGTGGCCCCATGGAATTATGCTATGACTGGTTAAAAATCTACTGTTTACTAAGCTATTACACTGATCGCGACCAATTTACTCTTATCCGTTGAGGAGTTCCAGTATCTATCTTCGAAGATGTTCATCAGATCTTCACCAAATTGAAATGGGACCAACTTTGAAGTATACCCTTTCAAACAAAAAAAGAATTTTCAAAATCGGTCCAGGCGTCTTCGAGTAATCGGGGAACATACATAAAAAATAAAAAAAATAAGAAAAAAAAAAGATTCCAACGAATTGAGAACCTCCTCCTTTTTTTGAAGTCGGTTAAAAAGTAATTTATTGCTTATAAAACGCACTTAACTCCGAAAATGTAGAGGTGCTGCTACGTGCACGGGATCGATCACCGATCTACCGAATAGTCCGGAGGTCTTAACCACTGGGCTATCACGGCTCATGATCCTCTATACTAATATTATAAATGCGAAAGTGTGTCGTCTGTCTGTCTGCTAGCCTTTCACAGCCCATCCGTTTAACCGATTTTGTTTGAGGAATTTTGGTACCTACAGTCTACAGAGATAGCTTGCATCATTACATATTAGGTACGCACAACAGACGGAAAGGTTTTTAGTGCGGAAACGGGAAACCAGCCCAGAACGAAGAAGAAGAAGAAGCTTGCATCCCGGGGAAGAACATAGGCTACTTTTTGTCCCGGAAAATCAAAGAGTTCCTACGGGATTTTTAAAAACCTAAATCCACGCGAACGAAGTCGCGGACATCATCTAGTAACAACGGCATTCCACCTTAAATATTTTACTTATTTCAATATAAAACATTAGTTACTTAATCTCCCTTTTACTTTATCTTAAATACCATATCAGCTGAGATAAATAAATAAAAATAAATCGATCTAAGTATTTATCCATGTAGGTATATCTATAATCTATCGATATGGGTAAGATATAAACAAGTAAGAAGATTGACAACAACGATGCTAAGATTACGCCGGTTACGCACTCATCCGATCCGAGTCCGTGAAAATACGTTCCATTTTGTTTTGTATGGTAGCTTATGACATATGTCGTAGATAATCGCTGGTATTCTCACGGATGACGGAACTGCAGTGCGTAATCGCTTCACAGATGGATTACTTTTCGGCCGTATCTGAATATAAAAAAGGAAAAGGTGACTGACTGACTGATCTATCAACGCACAGCTCAAACTACTGGAAGTATCGGGCTGAAATTTGGAATGCAGATAGCTATTAAGTCGCGAGCATAAGCTAGTACAGGATAAAGTCGCGCCATATGGATTTTTAATTGACTAAGTATTTAATTATACTTAAGACTTTTTTGTTATTTATTTCGCAGGTGGTCGCGTCGGTTTCATAGTCCCAGTGGAGGGAACAACAGACCAGTTCCTGGTGGGCTTGGAGAGAACCTTCACCATCGTGCAATGGGACGGTGGAGAAGGAAGTCCCGCAACTGTGGTACGAGAGTTGGGGACGGTTGATGCAGATGTGGTGCCTCCTACCAGGATCAACGATGGCAAGGCTGATCCGAAGGGGAGGATATTTGGAGGTAACTGACCACGAGATGTAAGCGACTAGTGGCGCCATCTCTTATCATTGAGCAACAACATCGTGTTCTGGAATCTGTGGTGTGTGTGTGTGGGTAGCGACATTAATATTTTATCAAGCGATGCACGTCTTGACCACAGAGTACATTGAATATACGAGTATGACCTTATTCCAGGTTTCCAAACAGACGTAGTTAGTCGAATCTCTGATACTGATTGTGTTGTGAATTTAGGTAAATACGCCTAGTAATTTAAAATTCCAGGTACAATGGGCCACGAAGAACCGCTAGGCAACATAAAACCCGCGAGCGGCTCGCTGTACCGCGTCGACGGTGGCGGCGTGACCAAGCTCTGCGGCGACATCGGCATCTCCAACGGCCTGGCCTGGGACTTGCAGCGCAAGGCCTTCTACTACACCGACACCTTCGAGTTCAACATCCGGCAATACGACTACGATGTGGACACGGGGGAAATATGTAAGTGGCCTTTATTAGGGTTCCGTACCCCAACACCAAGCGTACCTACACGACAAATGACGTGAAAGATTTTTTTCCTAGAGCCTGTAAAATTGAGAGAAAAAATTGTACTTACCTAATTTTTTCTTTTAGCAAATCCCAAACACATTTTCGACTTCAAAAGGAACAACATCGACGCCTATCCAGATGGCAGCACTATAGACACGGACGGAAATCTTTGGATCGCTCTGTTCAAAGGCGACGGTGTCATCCAAATCGATCCCACTACTGGGAAGTTGTTACAAAAAGTGAATATACCCGCGCATCAAGTCACTTCTGTGACATTTGGAGGGCCTAACTTTGACATACTGTTTGTGACTTCGGCTTCTATGAAACTATTGAATGAGGAGGAACAGAAACCGCCCCGTGGATGCACGTTTATGGTGACAGGATTGGGCGTTAAAGGGTTGCCGAATAACAATTTTAAGCTTCCCTAATATTCAGTTTATAAAATTTTGCACAACTATTAAAAGTAAAAACAAAATTATTTATATAACAATTTTAAGATTCTATATAAAATAGGTAAAAATCTACCTAGACTAAGATTGGTTTGGCAATTAATCATTTTTTTCATAAAATTTAACCGCATAAATAGAAATATAAAATGTTTAGGTAAGTACATAATTATCACGTTTAATGGATGGAATTTTTCGTTTAGGTATAAGAATTAAGTAACTACGTAAGTGTGTATTATAAATAAATGCAAATTTTTATTTGTAAGTAGGTAGTTAAATAAAGAGTTTTTGTGTTTTATTTTTCCCAAGTTTCCTTCTACTCGATTTTGAAAAAATTGTAAAGTTATTTGATTGCTAAAATTAATTGATTTCTCGTGAAAAATGACGAAAAAATACGACTGTATTACGGAACCCTCGGTGCGTGAGTCTTAATCGCACTTGGCCGGTTTTTATTTGTATTTAAATAAAAAGTTGTTTTATTTTTTCTCAAGTTTCCCAATTTAAAAAAATTAATCAAATTATTACCATTTCCAATTCCCCTTGACCGGGCGTGGCTGATATTTACGATTGTCTACCTAAAACTAGTAGCAAAAATTTATGTTAGATGGCGCGGTTTGTTTTTACCTTACGCTCTTAGTCAGCCTTCATAGATGCGATTAACGATTCAAAAGTTAAATTGAAAAATATTTCTATTCTATTCCTAATATTTATTGTAATGTATATGTATTGATTGAAATGAGCTACCCGTATTAAATTAAAAACATTTTTTTTTTCAATTTATATTTATTTATTCTTGAGTTGGAGTGTGATGAATATGAATTAATATTTTTTTTAAATCTGCTATATATCGTCAATAGAGATTTATTTATATTTTTTAGGAAAAATAAAGTCAACGCTCTAAAATAGGTTTTTTTCTACAAACATTTAGTTTTGCTGTTCGTTAACAAAAGTGAATCTTGCCGTTTTACTTCTGTAAGTAGGTACGGAACTCTCGGTGCGCGAGTCTGACTCGCACTTGGCTGGTTTTTTTGGGTTCCGTACATCAAAAGGAACCCTAACTTAATTATTTAATTTTAATGATAAAGAAAACCTATAGAGGGCACTTCCCGTTGATCTAGAATCTAGAAATTGGTCTTATAGCACAAGTAAAGGAGTGAATCCAAAAATTTGTGGTTCCGTCACCAAAAAAATTTAAAATGTGTACACGAAAAAATAGTTTACTTCATGCACATGTAGATGGCGCTGTCTCTTATTAACTTGCAGTGTTGCACATTAAAGGGTTTTATCTGAGACGAGAGATGGTACGGGACCCTTCGTGTGCGAATCAGACTCGCACTTGGTCGGTTTTTTATCAGTTGTAGACTAGATATAGGTACATAATATTCACGAAGTAGTGCTATGTGTTATTTTGGTATAATTATAAATTACATTGGTATAATCACGACACTCCACAGCCAACCCAGGTCAGTGCCGGAATTGTTCTTCTGCAGTCTGTACCAATCCTGTAACACATAACGCGTAAACAACAACCATTTTTATTTGTTTATCGTTTTGGTAGCATATTTGCAAGCGTTTGTACATAACTGATAAGAAACTTTTAACAACTCGTCGAAGTCGGGCGTTTAAAGGTATGTTAAGCTTTTATGTAAATAAAAATATTATGTAAATAATTTGTATTTGTATTTGTATGAATAAGTATACTTAGGTAGGTACTTAATAAAAAATAGATAAGATTGATAAGGTAAGCGTAATAGCTACGATCAAATATATTTTAATCATATACCTAATATATTATAACTAGGTATAGTTATAGGTACTTATGTATAGGAATTTTTTAAAAGAAAAATAAACGGAAATATTACCAGAGTTCCTATTCCGTGTTTTTATGTTGGAAGGGTACCTAATTGTTTTTAAACTAATGTTGCTTTTTAAAATAAGTACCTACTTAACAGATTTTAGATTAACAACCCGGACTTATCTAATTGAGTAATTATTCTGTGTTTCTTGAATAAAAACATCACACAAATTCCCCCAAAACAACTGGACGCACGTTTCGAAACCAGACTCCTGAGCATCCTTAGGAAATGTAGAATTAGGTATCTGAAGCTTTTAGTTCCTTATATTTTAATGGCTACTGCCAAAAGTATGAATTTATTTGCAGATGTCAGCTAAAGTGGAGAAAATAACCGACCAGCTGCTGCTCGGCGAGGGTCCGCACTGGGATGATCGGCAGCAAGCGCTGTTCTTCGTGGACATCCGGAACTGCTCCATACACAAGTACCACCTCGCCACCAAGCAGCACACCAAGACCAAACTTGGTAAGAAACATGATGATCACGGGTGTCCTCTCAGAATTAGAAGGGTTTAAGCCATAGTCTGCCACACTTCACAGACCTTAGAAAACATTAATAGAGAACTTTTAGGCATGCCGGTTTCTTCACCGTTAAAGCAAGTATCTACCTATATCGGTATCTAATAAGTATTTATTTTAAGTGCGCTTTAACTGCGAAAATTTAGAAGGCCCTAATAGCCGTATACAACTGCGCCATTTGGATTTTTAATTTAATAATAGGTACTTAGATTTTTGCTATTTATTTCTCAGGTGGCCGCGTCGGTTTCATAGTTCCAGTGGAGGGAACAACAGACCAGTTCCTGGTGGGCTTGGAGAGAACCTTCACCATCGTGCAATGGGACGGTGGAGAAGGAAGTCCCGCAACTGTGGTACGAGAGTTGGGGACGGTTGATGCAAACGTGGTGCCTCTCACAAGAATCAACGATGGCAAAGCAGATCCGAGGGGGAGGATTTTTGCAGGTAACTACATCGACTAGTGGTGCCATCTCTTACCAGTACCTGAAAACATCGTGTTGAATGGGCTCCGTGTCTTTTATGACTATGGGGGAGGGGGGCACATATAGCAAAAATTTTATTCCGTGCAATTACTGAATTACTTACACTGTTTTGTTCGCCAGCACCTCATTATTATTGTTTCCAGGTACAATGGGCTACGAAGGATTGCTAGGCAACATAAAACCTATAAACGGCTCGCTGTACCGCCTCGACGGTGGCGGCGTGACCAAGCTCTGCGGTGGCATCGGGATCTCCAACGGCCTGGCCTTTGACTTGCAACGAAAGGCCTTCTACTACACCGACACCATCGAGTTGAACATCCGGCGTTACGACTACGATGTGGACACGGGGGAAATATGTAAGAGGCCTTTTTAGGATTCCCCGTAATAACGTCTTTGCTTGGTAACTACTTACATACAATATCAATTCACTATCTACGTTTCCTAAATCCTAACCGGTTAAGCACATTACTTTCCGCCAGCCTCTTTATATCGTCGGTCCATCGTGCTGGAGGGCGTCCCACACTATGCTTGCTTACAGTAGTATATTATTTACTAAATTAGTGCTATAATCACCTAAAACAGTATTTTTGACAAGTCAGTTTTCATTTTTCTTTCAGCAAATCCCAAACACATTTTCGACTTGAAAAAGAACAACATCGACGCCTATCCAGATGGCAGCACTATAGACACGGACGGAAATCTTTGGATCGCTCTGTTCAAAGGCGACGGCGTCATCAAAATCGATCCCACTACTGGGAAGTTGTTACAAAAAGTGAATATACCCGCGCATCAAGTCACTTCTGTGACATTTGGAGGGCCTAACTTTGACATACTGTTTGTGACTTCGGCTTCTATGAAACTATTGAATGAGGAGGAACAGAAACCGCCCCGTGGATGCACGTTTATGGTGACAGGATTGGGCGTTAAAGGGTTGCCGAATAACAATTTCAAGCTTCCCTAATATTCTGCTCATAAAATTTTGCTTAACTATTATAAAGTAAAAACCGAATAATATACCAATTTTAAGATTCTATATAAAATAGTTATATCTACCTAATAAGGCTAGTTTGGCAATTAAACCATTTTTACATTATTACATACATAAACAGAAATATAAAATGTTTAGGTAGTTATATAAATTATCATGTTTAATGGACGGGGTATTACGAATAATTAATGTAATGTCTGACCTAGGTCAAGACGTGAGTACAGGCCTCGAGGCATGGCCTCCTTGCCCAGGTGTCTGATATTTAGGTAGTTTGCCTAAAATTAGTACCACAATTTTATACAAGATGGCGCTGTTTGTTTTTACCTCGCGCTCTGAAGTCAGCATTAAATAAAAAACTTTTTCTTTTCATTTTATATTTATTTATCCTTGAGTTGAAGTGTGACGCAGTGGTTGCGGTGTCCGCGGACGCCGAGCCCCGTGACCCGGAAGGTGGCTCCGGCGGGCGGGAGCTGCTCACAGCCGCGATTCATAGCCGCGGTCGTCACGTACAGTGTGTCCAGGGCTTCGCCCCCCCACGTGCAGGACGTGGTCTGCAGCGCCGGGGTGGGCAACTTCTGGAGCAGTTTGCCTTTGCGAGGGTCGATCTTCAGTACCTGGAAATTAATAAGTCCGCGTATTCATCATGATTGCAGTCCCACTACTGGCTTACACCCTTCTCAATATTTCATTATGAACAACCAAACAAACTTTAGTTTCCTTCAATCATAACAGATGGCGCCACTAGTACTTTACATCGCGTGGCCATTTTTATCAATGATAAGTAAAACCTGTTTTTTTATTGTTACAAGTTAGGCCTTCACAGTTTTATTAAACCTATCCCTTATCGGTTTCTACGCCACATCGTACCGGAACGCTAAACCGCTGGCGGCATGGCGACGGTAGGGTGGTGACTAGCCACGGCCGAAGCACCCCACCAGATCAGACAGAGTTCGGTACATTAATTGTTATGTCTACGAATGCGGAGCGCAATGTCTCGAAGAAATAAGCGCAATGTCTGAAAGAAATAAATCGAATTCAATTGCATTCGATTTTCGATTCGTTCGTCTCAGACCCGGGCAGTAACTAATTGAACAATCGAAGACAATCGATTGTTGTTCGATTGTTATCGATTTATTCGAATGTCGATTAATTCGAATTACTCGATTGATATTCGAATGAATCGCCCGTTGAAAAAAAAGACTGAAACGCAAGTGAACGAATGTCTATTGTCTATTTTAAAAAAATGTTTTTATTTCGACCAACAGGGATCATATTGTTGTTAGTAATTACACGAAACTTAAGCCTATTTGTTAGTAAAACATCTATAACTATTTAAATTAGGACAGGATCGATTTGACTTGGGTATAGGAAAGGGTAATATCCATAGCAACGTTTATTCAGGTATCTTAGGAAGGCCTTTTGTACTTTTTCTAATATAAGCCCGTACTTTGCCTCGTACGGATGCCAGACACAGGTGCTTGTTTCGAGCTTGCTTCGGACTAAGGCGTAATATAGTAATCGTATTACCAAAGGACTATGGAACTCCCGAGAGTTGCGTAGTACAAATCCTAATCTTCGAAATGAGTCAGCTGCTACGGTGTTAATATGGTCATGGAAGGTAAATTTTTTATCAAAAATTACACCTAGGTCTTTCACGTTCTGTACTCTGGGAATAGGGATTCCATCCATTTTATATTCATGTATCAAAGGATACCGAACTTTACCTAAGGTCATAACTGAACATTTGTCATAACATCATACAACAGTGATTCAGGTACTGGCAGTCGTTCCTATCAGAAAATACCTTCAGGAGGCCGTTGGGGCTTGCGTAGAGTCCGGCTCTACGCAACAAGGATGTGCGCCGCGCCCGCATACTAGTATAGAAACAGTCTACATGCGCCTCGGCGAACATCCCTGACGCGCTGCAGAATCCGGGCAGCCCCATCAGCATCCTGAATAGTTAGTAGGTACCCTATAGGTTATAGGTACCTGTGATCCGTCAAAGTTGGCCACCCACAGGTTCCCGTCGGTGTCGATGGTCATCCCGTCCGCGATGCCTTCCAAGCCGTGATCCTTGTAGCGGAACACTATACGAGGATTCGCTGGAAACAAATACAAAATAATCATTTTTAGGGTTCCGTACCTCAAAAGGAACCCTTATAGGATCACTTGGTTTTCTGGCTGCCTCTCTGTCCAATAGGGTTCGCTGCAAACAAATATACTCAGTGGGTGTTAACCATTTTGAGTCACCAACCAATCACAAACATGTTTTCAAAAACATTCTAAATTCAATTAGAAAACATTGCTTAGTGTTTGTGATTGGTTGGTGGCTCCAAATGGTCAGAGCCCACTGAGATTTTTGTCTCTTTCATTTGTATGGGATAACATAACAGACCTAGAATCATGAAATTTGGTCTTATAGCAGACATAAGGGGGAAAATCTGAAAATCGTCAATTTGTGGTTACATCACACAAAAAAATTAAATTGTGGTCATTAAGTAATAATTAGTGTTTTGAATTTTCAAAGTAAGATAACTATATCAAGTGGGGTACCATATGAAAGATCTTCACCTGTGCATTCTAAAACAGATTTTATTTATTTTTATGCATCATAGTTTTTAAATAATCGTGCAAAATGTCGAAAAAAATACGACTGTAGTACGGAACCCTCGTTGCGCGAGCCTGACTAGCACTTGGCCGGTTTTATTTTTATTTTTCGTTGGGCGATTTATTCGAATATCCATTGAATAATTCGATGTTCGATAACAATTGAACAATCGATTGTTTTCGATCGATTTTTACGCATTATACTCACATATATCGCCTGTTTCGATGTCGTAGTCGTACCGTCGTATCGCGTACTCAAAGGAGTCCGCGTAGTAGAACGCCTGTTCGTCCACGCTCCAGCACAGGCCGTTAGAGATGTCCACGTCTGAGACCACGCGGTGGAGTGAGCCGTCATGGTCGAGGCGGTATAGGGAACCCTTTTTGAGGTGGAATTTACCGGGTTCGTATTCGTGGCCCATTGTACCTGGAAGAAATTTTCGGACTCCGATTTTATTGCGATTGTGGCTAGATTGATTAATGGGCACGCAAGCGCAGCAAGCTACAAGTTTTTTTTAAGATTTCACTAGAGCTATTATTTGCAAAACATATCAATGAATTGTGTCAGCAAAGCCAATGCTAGATTTTTAAACAATAAATACAATAAATATAATTAGTTACTAATCATAATAATGCAAATATTATGTAGTCAGAAAACTAATTTTGTTGTTTCGTTTCATACGAAACAAGCTCACAGCTATAGTTTTAAGTTATTTTTTTTTATTTCTTTTAATATTTAATTTTCAAAATTAGTTACATATTTAATTATCACTCCCATTTCATTTTAATAAAAAATTGATATTTTGAATAAATGTCTTTTTGATTGTCCATTGTTGAAAACGTAACATAATTTGTTGTAATGATGATAATTTAATTACGTAAACTACGACTACAGCTACGAGGGTTTCAAACGCGCCCTGGTCTGAGAAGAGCCCACAAAAAACTCAGCCAGGTATATCACCATTTCACAATATCACTCAAAACTTATTTAAACTATCAAAGCTGTTAAAGCAATTCATTCCCAGACTTTGACTTTGACTTTAAGTCAAATGAACAATTACCAACAAACAGTCTCCCCCGCGGATCAGCCTTAGCATCGTTGATCCTATTCTGTGGTGAGTGTGCGTCCAGCCGCGCCACAGTCCTCTCCACCTTCGCCTCCCCCTCCCCCTCCCCGTCCCACACAACCACCACCACGTCCAGTTTCAGCCCCACCACGAAGCGATCCGTGGTCCCTTCTAGCGGGATGATGAAACCCGGCATGTCCGCTGAAACATTCACTTCGAACTTCGTATCGCCTAACAGTCGATTCTTTTTCAGGCAATTTTTTAAATTTTTCTCTCCGTAAGAACCATCTTCGTACTTCAAGGAATATTATAAAAAAAGAATTAGCGAAATCGGTTCAGCTGTTCTCCAGATTTGCGATCAGCAACACATTTAGCGATTCATTTTAATATACATATAGAGATTCAGTCATAGTAAAAGGAACAGGAAAACAACATCAATCAACAAATTCAGAGCCTCAATAGCTCAACAGGTAAAGGAGTGGACTGAAAACCGAAAGGTCGACGGTTCAAACCCCGCCCGTTGCACTATTGTCGTACCTACACCTAGCACAAGCTTGACGCTTAGTTGGAGAGGAAAGGGGAATATTAGTCATTCAACATGGCTAAATACGTTCGTAAATAAGTACGGTACGCGGCAGAAAGTAATGTACACTGACCTTTAGAAGGAGATAGCAATTTGTAGAGCGTTGTCTCTGTCGTTGAAACCAACACGCGGCAGAAAGTAATGTAAGCGCATCGACCTTTAGAAGGAGATAGCAGATTTTTAGAGCGTTCTCTTTGTCGTTGAGACCGACAAAACGTTATAAACGTTATATAGGTATGAGTGACAGAGACAACGCTCTCTGCAAAGCCGAAATGTCGAGGTACCTACATAGCTTTCTGCCGGGTACTGTATAATGGTCTCAACGCACTTGACGCACACGCAGCGCAGCGGGAATGCGTTCGGACCTTAAGATTTTACATCCCACCAACGTTGATAGAATTCGACTGTCGAAATAATTTAGCATCGAAGTATATTATGGAATAGAATAGAATATATTTTTATTCAAGTAAACTTTTGCAAGTATGTACTTTTGAATCGTCAAAATCATCTACCACTGGTTCGGAATGCCTTTCCTACCGAGAAGAACCAGCAAGAAACTCGACGGTTGCTCTTTTCAAAGATTTGATATTGCCACTCACCCAGCTTGGCGCTAGTGTGCTTGCCGGAGACGGGGTCGTACTTGTGTATGGACTTGTCGAAGATGCTGACGAAGAACAAGGCGCGGTGGTGGTGCGACCAGTGCGGGCCCTCGCCCAGCCACACCGGCGCTGTCACGGGACTCACCTCCACGGGCATCTGCCCACAAAAGATACACACTCTTGTAAAAAAAACCGGCCAAGTACGAGTCAGACTCGCGCACTGAGGGTTCCGTACTACAATCGTATTTTATAAACATTTTGCACGATAAATCAAAAACTATTATGCCTAAAACAAATAAAAATCTGTTTTAGAATGTACAGGTAAAGCCCTTTCATATGATACCCCACTTGATATAGCAATCTTACTTTGAAAGTCGAAAATAGCAATATTTGTTCATGAACACATTTAAATTTTTTTCTTGTGATGTAACCACAAATTCACGGTTTTCAGATTTTTCCCCTAATGTCTGCTATAAGACCTACCTACCTGCTAAATTTCATGATTCTAGGTCAACGGGAAGTACCCTGTAGGTTTCTTGACAGACAGACAACAAAGTGATCCTATAAGGGTTATTTTTTTCCTTTTGAGGTACAGAACCCTAAAAATTGTATATAGTCCGCGACAGGTTAAGATGGCAATCGGGGTATGAGGCGGGGGACGCCCTGCACACCCGCGCTTTCCCGTACCGGGTTAACCTGGTAATGATGGAAACGGGCTAGCGTAGATATGGTGTGATAGTTTTTATTAAACACACACATATCAATTTTGTCTACACGGCATCGTCACACGAGTAGATATCTGTGGCACCGTACCGGAACGTTAAATCCTTTGGCGGCACGGCTTTGCAGGAACGGTGGTAACTAGCCTCCCACCAGACTAATTGAACTGCCAAAACATCTATTCGACAGGTAAAGATTATTTAGCGGTCGTGAAACAGGCAAGTCTAGTAACAGTGACGCGTTCCTTACCATGTCTTTCTAATAATAACTAGGTTTTTAACGCACTAAAAACAACACTTAAAAACTAACTACATTTTCTTACCACTTCACAATATACTCGCACGGCAGTAGGTAAATAACTAAACGTTTAGTTCTTATGAAAGCGACTGACTGAGCACATGGCGTTCACTGGTTAATGACTGAATGACGTCACTATGTCATTTCGCGGATACCACCTACTAGATACGTAATCTCTACACTCAAATTAGTGAGTCGTAAAATAAAGGTGATTTCAGACGGTTCATTATTCGAAGGGAGCCGTCCTATCCGCACTTGGCCAGCGTGGTAGACTATTGCCAAAGCCTTCTCATTCTAGGAGGAGAACCGTAGTCTGTAGTCAGGCAGCTTTGGGACGATGACTCGAAGGGTGGAAACGGGACTATTACTAAGCCTCCGCTCGCGCTGTCCGTCCGTCCGTCTGTCTGGCTATTGTATTCTTTATTATTATTATTTTGATACAAGTTAGCCTTTGGCAAGTTTGGCTGCAATTTCACAGGAAATGTGTACTAACTTAACGGTGAAAACTTTACTGGCCCATGTAATAATCTCGTGAATTAACTTTGGTTTTATGGTATACTGTATGTTTTCTTCTCTATCTCTACATAGTATAAAATAAAGTCGCTTCCCGCGTCTGTATGTATGTATGAACGCGTAGATCTTTTAAACTACGCAACGGATTTTAATGCGGTTTTCACCAATAGATAGAGTGATTCAAGAGGAAGGTTTATAGCTATAGTTTAATTCTCAAAAAAATCCTCTCATTTGAGAGTTTCCGAGGCCATTAATGACACCACATTTACGTTGCACCCATGCGAAGCCAGGGCGGGTCGCTAGTTCTGTAATAAAAAAAACTTCAAAAACGTAAACTCGAACACGACTCTGATTCACCCATTACGAATGAAAGCTTATTTTCTTCGAAAAACTTTCTTTTTTTAGACCGTAATACAAAAAATACATATATACCTACGTAATGTTACCTACGGGTTTCCTTCAATAATGCTACACATAACGTTTCAAAACTAATTTATTTGTCATATGCACTTATTAATTTATCTAAATTCCTAACCATCTGAACTAGGTTTATTGTATTTTTATTTTTGTTTATTTGAAAGTAAGCGTAATTACATAATTACTATTTAAATCTAAATCTAGGTTTAACAGAAGGCCACAAGAGATTAGGTAGGTACTTAAAATTATAATGAAAACTATTTAAACATTTAGAATAAATTAAGATAAATTAATTAATTTAGATTAAGAATAAATGTATATACAATAATAAATATAATGTATAATGTATACACAACAAGCACTTAGGCTAAAGCTTATCCTAGGTTTTAGGCGCCAGGAGAGTTGTTGCTTTAATGTTTGGATTCTTAGAACTCTGCCAAAACCAGACCTCGGCTAGCTGTATTCAGGGTTTGTAAAGGTCAGGGTCCAAGGGCATTCCTTTAAGCTACGACAATCGAGAAATCGACATTTAAAAACCAATAAAGCTAAAGCGATGCCTAGCTTAAAATTAATAATTGTGCAACTCACCCCTTCTGGAATTTTATGCAAAACACATTATTTGCTAATCGCTGATTAATAAAGATTTCTATAAATCAAAATATATCCAAAACTATTACACACTAGCTGCCCCGGCGAACTTCGTACCGCCTAACAGTCGATTCTTTAATATATTTTTTAATACTTTCTCTCCGCAAGAACCATCCTCGTACTTCAAGGAATATTATGAAAAAAGAATTAGCGAAATCGGTTCAGCTGTTCTCGAGATTTGCGATCAGCAACACATTCAGCGATTCGTTTTTATATATAGAGAAGATATCTCGTCACATGCGCATTACGGTCCGTAGTGCCGTAATGGCCGACCGTGACCTTGAAATTTCACTGTTTTATACATACAATAAATTACAAAATACTAATTGGATGATTTCGTCAGGATTCGAACTGGTATCGCGATATACTCATACATTTTATACTCAACAACTATAGGTATAAATCGTAACTTCCTAATTCGTTAGGTATAGTATATAGTACCTAATCTAGGTACATTAGCTTATGATCGCGACTTCGTCCGCGTGGACTACACAAATTTCAAAGCCCTATTTCACCCCCTTAGGGGTTCAATTTTCAAAAATCCTCTCTTAGCGGATGCCTACGTCATAATAGCTATCTGCATGCTAAATTTCAGCCCGATCCGTTCAGTAGTTTGAGCTGTGCGTTGATAGATCAGTCAGTCAGTCAATCCTTTTATATATTTAGATAATATAACCCAAAAACAAAAACAAAAGTTCCTGAAGTGGGGTTTAGATACTCTCTGAAAATTCAGAATGCTCAATCGAATTGAAAAACTCAGTACTAGCTACAACCCACCTTGGGAGGTTTGCGCGCTTAAACAAACAAATAATCACACAAACTACAGCATTTTATTTGTAGGTCTCTACTAAACTTTATGCCATCGACCTTCGAACTAGGTAAGACTGATTTATATTATTTATAGCTAAAATATTCGCGAAGGTGACGCAAGCGGCAATCTCGAGGTCAATCCGGTTAGTACGAGTTTATGTCCCTCGACAGCGATGATGGATTTCGAGCTTCGAAACATTATCTTCTTCTTCCTTACCTTATCCCACGCTACGCGGGGTCGGAACAACAAGTCTTCTTTTTCCACTCACTTCTGTCATTCGTCAAAGTACTATCCATCCCTTTTTCACGCAATCCATCCACCTTTACTTTGGTCGTCTTCTCCTCTTTTTTACTTCCACATACATGCTTTACATTCTTCTAATCTAGTGACATGGCTTTCATCCCTCCGCATTATCTGCCTATACCACGCCAGCCTATTACCCTTCATCTTTTCTACCACTGGCGCTACTTTTAGACTTCCCCTTATTGTATATTCATTCTTTATCTTATCCATCACATCACACATCTCAACATTCGCATTTCAGTCGCAAGTACTCGTCTTTCATCCGTCCCTTTTACCTTCGAAACACTATGTTAGAGAAAAATGTTACCTTAAGTACATTGTTTTAAAGTCGGTTAGTTATTGAGTCTTATCGATCCATAGGCTGTTCTTCAACGAAAAACGTGAGGGGCATGCAATGGATAAGTAATAGGCTAATCGTACACACTTCGGTGTATGTTTTGGTACGAATTTGACTCGTGCTCGTCGAATTCGTACGAAAACGCATCAAAGTACTGCCGTTAAGATACCTATGTATCATTTGCAGAGGAATAAAACTTATGACTTGGATGGACTTGGAGGTGTCAATCATGCATCAATCATGCATCAATCATATCCACATACCATACCTATTGCGTGCGCTCAGTAACCTATACTCATACAAGTACGTTGAACTTGTCATTATCGACCAGTGGCCCTACCGCGGCTGTTTGACAGCTACAATGTCACGATCGCAATCATCTCTGATTGGTTAATGCTCGCTCACTATTGGCCACAATGCATTGTTGCAACAAGAATCGCACAAATTCGGCCAATCAGATCAATTGAGATTGTAATAATGATTGATGCAGGTTTTAGACAATCGCCCTACTGTTTTTAAAGTAACATGATTTTCGCCATTTTGGCTTTAGTTAGTTAGGCCTAAGGCATATTTTTGTAATTTTTATTCTGTAAGCGGTTCTATCACTATCACTACCCCTATTATAAATGCGAAAGAGTGTTTGTTTGTTGGTTTGTCCTTCAATCACGTCGCAACGGAGCAACTGATCGACGTGATTTTTTGCATGGGTAATGGGTATAGCTATTTGCTGGATAGAGACATAGGCTACTTTTTATCCCGGAAAATTAAAGGATTCCCACGGGATTTATAAAAAAAAACTAAATCCACGCGGACGAAGTCGCGGGCATCATCTAGTAAATTAATAAACACCTAAACTTTTCCCGAGAATCTGTCTATCTATTACTGAAAACTTAATAAATATCTCTATAGTAGTTTCTGGCATTAGTACGTACCTACATACAGACCAATGTGGCGGAGGAACTTTATAATATGTAGTGAATAGTGATATTTCTTACCTAGGAACTATTTATTATTTTCTAACACAAACAACAACACTTCCTCAGTCCACACTATGTTAGACAACACTAAATTACATATAGGAGTGTGTTACATATATAATAATTTTGCTATATCTAATCGCATCTTGATTTCTGCAGATTACGTTTATATGACACTTTAGATAATTTGCCTGACTTATATTTTATCACTAGCTTTTGACTGCGACTTCATCCGCGTGGATTTATGTTTTTAAAAACCCGTGGGAACTGTTTGATTTTCCGGGATAAAAAGTAACCTATGTCACTCTCCAGGTCTTTAACTATACCCATGCAAAAAATCAAGTCGATTGGTTGCTCCGTTGCGATGTGATTAAAGGACAAACCAACAAACAAACACACTTTCACACTTATAATATGGGTACTAATAGCACGCGTGGATAATGTACCTTTTTTTAAATGAAAAAATTTTACAGAATCGGATAATTTTAAGAATTAATTTTGAGAATTTTTTGACAGGATTCAGAAAACACATAATTTTTTTGACTCGTTTAATATCTTATGGCAACCTAGGGGTCTTCCAACGCTGCGCTTTCCGGCGTGAGGTCGTCATTCTAGTACATTGGGACCCAAGCGTCTATCGGTTATTCGAACTATGTGCCCTGCCCATTGCCACTTCACCTTTGCAACCCGTTGAGCAGTTTCACCAAATGTTAACCAAAAGATATCTTATCAATACCCATATGTGAAAGTGTGTTTGTTTGTTGGTTTATTGATTTATCGGTTTGTCCTTCAATCACGTCGCAACGGAGCAACGGATTGACGTGATGTTTTTTACATGGTTATAGTCAAAGACCTGGAGTTCCTACGAGATATTTAAAGAAACTAAATATACGAAGTCGCAGGCATCAGCTAGTATCGACATAGTTGTCAGAAGAAATCTTGAAGTTGAAGGATATGATTTCTGATAATGCACTTATACTGATAAATACATAGTTCGTTCTTTATTCAAGTAATACGACTGAAAGATAAGATAAATGCATCTCTACTAATCTTTTAAGATACTAATCCTACTGTAACACCATAGAAATCGATGGATTAAGAGAATAATAGAATGGTTTTATAATTATGTTTATTATAATTATTACGTTTACAACTCGGTAATTATTTGCTTTATCAGTTTTCCAAGACTTAAAGCTATTTTATTTTATATTTAAAATAAACTTTATATACATTTAACACAACCGATAGACGTTGGGGTCCCAAGGTGCTGGAATGGCGACCTCGTACCGGAAGACACAGCGTTGGAAGACCCCCCACTAGGTGGACGGACGATATCAGACGAGTCGCAGGGAGCCGCTGGATTCAGGAGGCGTAAGAGACCTATGTCCAGCAGTGGACATCTCTTGGTTGATAATGATGATGATGATGATGATATTTAAAATACAGAAAACTAGATTTCTTTGGACACTACACTTACACACGAAGGTTTCCGTACCATCGTAAAGGTACACTTTTTAATTTTTTTTAAATTTTATGGTGACCATTTCGAAATTAATATTATTTATAATGAATTCTATAATAATTTATAGCAGCAATAGAAACACGTAATCTGCGAAAATTTCAACTCTATACATAGTACGTTCATGAGATACAGGCCACTGACAGACAGACAGACAGACGGACAGCGGAGGCTTAGTAGTAGGGTCCCGTTGGCACCCTTCGGGTGCGAAACCGCAACCGCCAAACTTTGAAGAAGGCCAACAATAAATTATGAATGTGAAAATGGTAATATGTATTGATAAAACTCACCAATTATTTTACTAGTTCTCTTCATACAAGTAAATGCATTATGTGTCCATCGCCTAGGTTTAACTTTTAATATTTTTGCTACACGAGATTTCTAAGACTTCCATGCCTTTCCCAAACACACAAACTTTAATCGACTCTCTGAAACAATAAATAAAATATGAAAAAAAAGTACTAACCAAGTACTTACTTATTTTGTATTTCAGGAAAGTCCAAAAGTAATTTATGGGAGTGGGTGGTTATAACCTTTTATAACAAAATTCCGCAATCTATTTTGGACTTGCCTTTACAAAAGTGTAAAAAGTCTATGAAAAGTATGCTCCTGAAAAAAGCATAATATTACACAATTGAAGATTATCTTAGATTATATCTATTTTTATATTTGATTATCTAGAATGACATCCACAAAAAAATTGGTTTACCCCCTCGATTAAGTATTTTACATCATTATGTTTCTTAGACAGATTTTGGAAAAAAATAGTTTACGAAATAATAACCGTCAAAATTGTTATCAACTAGCATGACTAAGGAACTCTACTTAGTGAGTGCGCTGACTGCTAAGAGGCACTTCATCAGTTTTATAAAGTTTTACTTTGATCAGTCTAGTATTTTTTGGGTGTATAGATATAATAGATATTATATAAAATTAAATTAAGATTAGATAAAGAAATAAACTACATAACTTACTCAGAAAAACATAGTATATCTATGCCTTGTATATCAGCAATATCGCTGAAACTTTGCGAAATAAATTCACAATCAATATCATTTATAATCGTCAATTGAAACAGCGTTATTCTCTGATCAATGCTTGTTGTCACCATGAAACCATCGATTAATTTTAGTCCAGTTATTTGGGAACAATGGTATTTATCACTTGACCAACTATCATTGGCTTTCATTGATTTCAAATTACCAGTGATTTCCAATACATTTAAATGTATTGCATTGTCATCACCGCCTGTGGCCAATAAGAACTGTGTTTCATTAATTAGTTTTACATCCATACTGTTTATTCCTGATTTATTCGTCTTAATTTCGAAAAGTTTATCAAAATCTGTGAAGTTATTTTTGATATCCCAAAAAGCTACATTTCCTCTGGTCGTAGCTGTTGCCAATATGTTTTTATTATTTAATTTGAATATATGTGTTTTTAAAATACATGTTTTATGATGCTTAATCTCTTTTATGAATTTAAACTCAACTTTAGATTCATTTTCTAGTTTAAAAACACGCATAATGCCATCAGAACATCCAGCGATTATTAAAAAGTTGCTTTCATCAATTTTTATAATGTCTACATCCATTATTCTAGTTTCTGGGTCAAAATCGATGGAGCAATCTTTCCAATTGCGATTCCCTTTCCTTTCTTTATCGGTACCTTTTATTAAATAATCTAATATTTCTTCTGAATTTATATTATTATCATTTAAAGTTACTATTTTTGCGCAAATCTGTGCTCTACCGCCTGCCGATAGCAAAAGTATTTTGTTTTCTTCCAAAAGCAATAATTTTAATGTTCTAATACTCGACAATTGTTTAAAAACGATTTCGTCACGAAATTTTGTGCCCAGACTTGACGTAGATATTCTTAAAGTCGTGTCTTCACCCCCTGATATATAAAATACAGTTTCTCTATCATTATTAAACACATGAGTTTTTAAACAATTAATTTCTTTTGAATGTGTTCCATTTACAATATTTCTTGATACAATTTTGCTTAGTTGGAAAGTTTCCAAATGTATTTCGGAGTTTTTGAGATAAATAAGTCTAATGAATTCTTCAAAATTATCATTGACTCTTTCAAAATATCGAATCGCATCCCAAGATCTATGTCCCCCACCACAATTCACTTCAAGTATTTTCATATTATTTTTGATATCATATACAACAAAAATTCTTTCTTGAAATCCGCAAATATAACTTTCGTTCTTATCCAAAAACTTTTCTACCCATTGAAAATCTAAATCGCGTGAGTTCATATATTTTATTTCACTAGTCCTTTTATTTATAGAGAAATATTTAATGGTACCATCTCTGCCAGTTGTTATTATTTGATTATTATTAATTTTTAAGCTTGTAGCACCATATCGACCGTGAACTTTGTCAAATGTTTTAAGAGGATGCTTATTGCCTCGTAAATATATATGTATACGACCATTTCTGTCACTCACTACTAGCATTTCTTTATTATCATTTAAAACACTTGAAGTTAACCACCTTTCTTTACTAGGTGGTAGAATAAAGTTTGATAACACTTCAATATCACTTTCTTTTGAAGCTATAACCGTAATTTGTCCATTATCAGAACAAATTACCAAATGTCTGTTACTCGCCCATTGCATAGATAGTATATTACCTAAATTCAATTCTTTACTAATTACATTTTTTATTCCCACATCACCTTTACAATTTTCTATAAATACATCTAGTTTTCCCGTCATATCAACAATTGCTATTATTTGTTTACAAGCTGATAAACCAAGTAATTTATATGTGGACTTATGATTTAAATTATGTATTTCATTCGTTTTAGATTTTAAATCATAGTAAATCAAGTCATTATCGTTTAGAATAACTATGTTGCCTCTAGCTGTGAATTCAACTTTTTTAATTGAACTTATATCTATATTAATAAAGTCACTATTACAATATTCAGTTAATAGTGACATTGGATGTAGTATGACACCACTGTCACCTCCACCAGTCACTAAATACTTGTCATTTGCGTCTAAAGACCATATACAAGCATTTTGATGTGACACCAATTTCCTAAGTAACTTCCCTTCAAGATTCCAAAAGCATATACCAGAATCTTCGCCTGTAGAAATGATATAATCACTAGTAATACCATTTCGCATGACTCTAGCAGTATGGCCGTATAATTCGTGAGTGCAAACAATATCTGCCTTTTGCCAGTAGTGTTTGGATGTATATTCAAAGTTCGGTGGACTTTTAATGCCCCAAATTCGCAATGATCTATCATCGGAAGTAGTTACTATTATGCCTTTAACTGGGTCACAGCTGATAGAGAATATCACACCCTGAAACAAACAAAAAATATGTTTAGCTAACACAAAAACCAATCAAGTGTGCCGAAAAAAAATATTATGCACAAAAATAAATAAAAAACAGTTTTAGAATGTACAGGTAAAGCCCTTTCATATGATACCCCACTTGATATAGCGATCTTACTTTTAAAATAGAAAATACTGATTCATGATCACTTAATTTCTATTCACTATGGTAAAAATATTGATAGTGTAAAATAATCTAAATATATAAAAGGAAAAGGTGACTGACTGACTGACTGACTGACTGACTGATCTATCAACGCACAGCTCAAACTACTGGACGGATCGGGCTGAAATTTGGCATGCAGATAGCTATTATGACGTAGGCATCCGCTAAGAAAGGATTTTTGAAAATTCAACTCCTAAAGGGGTGAAATAGGGGTTTGAAATTTGTGTAGTCCACGCGGACGAAGTCGCGAGCATAAGCTAGTCTAAATATATAAAAGGAAAAGGTGACTGACTGACTGACTGATCTATCAATGCACAGCTCAAACTACTGGACGGATCGGGCTGAAATTTGGCATGCAGATAGCTATTATTATGTAGGCATTCGCTAAGAAAGGATTTCTGAAAATTCAACCCCTAAGGGGGTGAAATAGGGGTTTGAAATTTGTGTAGCCCACGCGGACCAAGTCGCGAGCATAAGCTAGTTTAACACATAAAATTCACTGTTAATTTAAATGCATAAAGAATTTTAAAAAAGCACTTCTATTAAAAATAAGTAAATAAACTAGAAAACTAAAACTATAAATCATAAACTATTATTACCTTGTGACCTTTCAAATGTTGTAGTGGCTGGTCATCTCCACACCACTGTACAATGACCTCAGAGAACACAGTGCCACTGAACACCAAGAGCTCATCTTGTAATGGTAACAGTAAGCCACTGTATAGTATGGAGTTATCTGGACTTGCATATTGTTTCTCTAATAACTTGTTTTCAGTGTTCCAAATCTGAAAATGAATGCAATATTGATTTTCTTGGGAGAGAAAGGTTTTGGAGACCATGCTCTGTAGTGAGCCGGCGATGGGTTGATCACGATAATGAAATTTCAGTGTTTGAGGGTTATGTTAGATTATGTGGTCTAAGCCACTTCTTATACCTGTACTACATTGTGGGCTGTCAGGAAAGCAACTTTGCTTTTAGCTATCCAAACACCTGAATGTAACCAGTCGTCACAAACTGTGGCCTCCATATTATGTTTAATAACTAAGTCTTCATCTGTTTCCATCGGTCCATCTTTTATTATCAATTTTGTGAACTGTTTACCTCCAAAAATAAGAAATTTTGAGTTCAAACTG
This sequence comes from Maniola hyperantus, assembly GCF_902806685.2. Classification (NCBI taxonomy): domain Eukaryota; kingdom Metazoa; phylum Arthropoda; class Insecta; order Lepidoptera; family Nymphalidae; genus Maniola; species Maniola hyperantus. The sequence goes on along the minus strand of NC_048546.1, from coordinate 553,035 downwards.
GATGGTACAATACCATATATTTTCTGACCTCTTAGTGCCGGTATTTTCTGAACCAATTTACCAGAATCTCTTTTATACACTTCTATGTTACTACCTATGCCTATAAAGAAATAGAAACCACCTAATTAAATAAATTTGAAAAAAAAATTTACACAACAAAAAGTTCTTAAAAGTACATTATTAACCTGCGATAATCAAAGATTGATACAGCTTTACAGCTGTCACATCTGTGTGTGTTATTAAAGACATTATACTTTTATCTAATTTAATTAGTAGATTTATTTTATGTAGTATAAATAACATAAAATTAAAAATTATTTAAACAAAATCCACCACATCACATCTGTCATCTACCGCAACTCCACCGCACGACCCACGTTACTTTGACTTTGACATTAGATTGACAATCTAACATGTCAGTGATGACACTGACATTAAACCATTCAAGTTGGATTCGGCAGTAAAGGAGGTTGTGAAGCAGCAGTTCATTCGGCTCGTACTTTCTTAACGAATGGCGAGGTTGAGGTACTGCTGAAAGTAGATGTAAAGAATGCTTTTAATTCTTTGGACAGGGCAACTTTGCTGACAGAAGTCTCAACGCAACTTCCTGAAATTTACCCATATGTTTGGCAATGTTACAGCTCTGCTTCTAAATTATTCTTTGGAGATAGCGATATTAAGTCTTCTGTAGGCGTTCAGCAGGGGGATCCTTTAGGTCCGGCCCTGTTCAGCTTAGGGATCCATAACCATATCTCAAATTTAACATCTAAATTTAACATATGGTATCTTGATGATGGAACCATTGGGGGCAACGTGGATGACGTTCTAAAAGATCTTAATCATATTAAGCAACAGTTTGGGAAAATTGGTTTAGAACTTAATTTTTCGAAATGCGAATTGTTTTTTACAGAAAAACTGTCGCAAGAAAGAATTCTATTGGCCTCTGAATTATTCAATGAAATTTCACCTAATATTAAAATACTTGATAAACGTTCACTTTGCCTTCTCGGTGCTCCTCTTTATAATGAATCCATACAACCACTCTTGGATCAAAAAGTCAGAACATTTTCGGCTAATACCGACAAATTGGGCACTCTAAATTCTCACATTGCATTTTCGATCCTAAAATATTGCCTTTTTGTACCTAAATTAATTTACATTCTCCGCGCGAGCCCAATTTGGAAATTTCATGGACTACTCGATAACATGGATGCCACCCTTAAAAGTACACTAGAACAAATTCTAAATTTAACTTTTGATGAGCACTCCTGGAACCAAGCAACTTTACCGGTCAAGTACGGTGGCATCGGCGTGAGGAAAATTTCCAGTGTAGCTCTTCCGGCTTTTCTGTCCTCTGTGCATAGTATAAAAGAGCTTAGCTCTCAAATTCTCAAATCCAATTCATCATTGACCTATGCCACAGAGGCCCTAGAGAGTTGGAAGGTCAGATGTCCCAATGTCGACATCCCGAAGGAACGTACTACACAAAAACTTTGGGATTTGCCATTGGTTCAACTGACACATACGAATTTGGTTCAAAATCTTACAAGTGACAGAGATCGTGCCAGGCTTCTAGCATTATCCGAAAAGGAATCTGGGTATTGGCTGCATGCCTTGCCATCAAAAAATCTCGGCACACTTTTAGATAACGAAAGTTTTCGTGTGGCTCTAGGTCTCAGATTGGGAACACCACTGTGCCATCAGCACAGATGTCCGTGTGGAAAAGAGGTTGATAAATTTGGAATCCACGGACTCTCTTGCCAAAGGAGCTCCGGTAGGCTGTTTAGGCATGGCTCTCTTAACGATACAATTAAAAGAGCTCTTGCCACCATAAATATTCCTGCGCTCATTGAGCCGGCAGGGATTAGTCGGGATGATGGCAAGAGACCTGATGGATTGACGCTGGTTCCCTGGGAACGGGGACGGGCGCTAATGTGGGACGCAACTTGCGTTGACACATTGGCCCCGTGTCATATCAGGAAGACAGCATCAAGACCGGGAGCCGCAGCAGAAACAGCTGAAAACGGCAAGCGGCGCAAGTATGCCTCTCTTATAGAGAGTTACATTTTTGTGCCGTTTGCCGTGGAGACCCTGGGGCCATGGAGTCTTAGTGCTAAAAATTTTTTACGAGACATTTCACCGCGATTAATAGCCTCAACTGGTGACAGAAGGGCTGGCTCATTTTTTGCGCAGCGGATCAGCCTGGCTGTCCAGCGCGGAAATGCAGCCAGTATTCTTGGCACCATTCCACGCGTTCATGATTTATATAGTAATTAGATAAGGCTAGCTTTAAGTTTTATTGTATTAAAAAAAAAAAAAAAAAAAAAAAAAAAATATCAAAAAAAAAAAAAACCATAGACAAGTATCTTTGACATAATAAACATTAGGGTCAGAACACACATTAAGACAATATGAATCGGGGAAACTTTGCTGGTAAGCTTTATTGTGTATTGAAAAATTAACTATATTATCCTAAATAATGAGAGGTGAGATTGAAAGAAACGTTTTCTAACGAATTTAAATATTTATTGATATAAAAACACTCTTTGATTATTCGCTTTGAAATTGATCGATAGGATAGTGATCTTTATACTTCTTCAGATGTTTTTCCATTTGATTCATTTGTTTTCTGGAATAAAGACAAAACCTTGTTACATATCGGTTTAAGTATAAATTATAATAATTAAAAATGAAACTATATAGTTATTACACCACCACGTACACCATTCAACTTTTAAAATAAAGTTGCATCGAGCAGCTTTGTATGTGACATGACTCATGAAATACTCACTGTAAATTAGGAGGCATGTCATAATAAACATCTTCTAGCATCTCCTTCCAGTGGGGTTTCTTCTTCTTCTCCGCTTCTTGCATCGTCCTTAACACTAAATCACGCGCTTCTTTGGCAAACTGCTTGTCAGATTCTAAATTCCATAGCCCTAGAAAAAAAAAAAAAAGAGTTTATAGCACTTGTACCCATTTTTACTTCAGGGTTAAAATAAAACTAAACATAAAAGAGTTCCCGAAAAATAATAGTTGAACTGAGCTTTGAATGGCTTTTTATCAAAAAAATTAAGACTAAAAATAGGTAAATAATAAACCATTGTAGGTACAAGAAATAAGACTTTTGAATGTTTTTTTATTTCATAGCGGCCATTTTGAAATGTTTATTATTTGCGGCAATAGAAATACACATTCTGTGAAAATATCAGCTCTCTACATATTACGAATCACGAAATACAGCCAGCTGACAGACAGACGGACGGAAGGACAGTGGAGTCTTAGTAATAGGGTCAATTGTACCTTTTCCTTCAAGATACAGTCTAAGCTTCTGGACAGGATTCTCGTCTTGCATCCATTCGTGAATTTCTTCCACCGGCCTGTAAGCGCTGCTGTCGTCTGATGTAGAATGGTGTCCCACTCTGTGCAAAATCAAAAGCTGTGTTGTTCCTCCAGTTGTAAAGGCAAAAAAAATTAAATTTAAGTACACGTATTTACCTATCATTCATCATCATCTCAATCAATCACCCAGGTCTCACCGGTTATTATTGAGAGTGGGTCTCTACTTGGAATGAAATTTTGGCCATAGTGGACTATGGTCAAAATTTTATTCAACAGGCTGGCTAACTACCAACCAGGCCCCCCGCTGCCCCTAACAGATCATAGGGCATCACCCCTTATTGCTCAGCAATCAACCCTTTTTTCAAGGTTCAACACTTTTTCACGTATAATAGGAGATTTTATATTGTTGTTTTATTTATAGTAAGGACAGATTATATTTCTCAGATTTCCCAGAGAGTGTCCAAATTAAAGGACAACCGCATTTTTGATGGTTCTTTTCGGAAAGTCTTCAGCAATGGTGAATTTATTTTCATATAACTTTTAACAATTCATATGAATTCGTGAAAAATTAATTTAAAACAGTTTAAGACTTTAGAAAATTGGTTAGGTACTACTACAACAAAGATTTGGGTTTGACTTCAACATACTATTTTACCTGTATGACATAGCTTCGATAAGTACAGGTTTATTTGCCATTGCTAGTTCTCTCGCCTTTTCAACAGCCTTGTAGACTGCAAGAGCATCTGTCCCATCAACCCGTATTGTGTTGAGTCCCAGCGCTGGGCCGCGGGCTGCAATCCCATCCCCACGGTACTGCTCACTTGTGGGTGTAGAAATTGCATAACCGTTGTTTCTACTGGCAAATATATAAATGAAAATTTAATGTGCTAGGTATAATGTTCTTGGTTTGCATAAGTTAACATCAATAATCTGTACATAAAACAGTATCGTGACTGACTGACCGACAACACACAGCCTGAACCAGTGAAAGGCTTAGAAATATTGCTCAGTACCCAAAGGGTGTATTCAGGAAAGATTTCAAGAAATACCAACTGGATATTGGATTGGGTTGGACCAACTTTAATAAAACTTAATCCACTACTTAAAAAAAAAATATAGAAAGTTGTTGGAAAAAGCTAATTAGTTTCTGATATTTTACTTACTGCCTATTCACAATAGAAAGGAAATGACATTACGCTACTATAACAGTGCTGGTCGAAAGTCTAGTGCTCGATTGGAGAGTCATAATTATCGGAAATTTCTCCCAAGATACCTAATAATAATATGTCGGCTCACTATAATTTAGTTAGATAGGTACTTAATTTGAAAATTGCGCGATTACTTAATAATAATTGTACCTAGGGCAGACCCTGGAGTGGAGACCGCGCAGCGTGGGACAACCTCCAACCTGCTGGACTGACGACCTTAAGAAGGTCGTGCGGGAAGTGGGTGGATGAGGAAGGCAGAGGAGGTGGTGCGCTCTTGGGAAGGCCTATGTCCAGCAGTGGATGCAAACAAGCTGATTGATTGATTGAATTGTACCTAGTTCTAGTTAAATTGTACTTATTTAATTTTTAATCATTCTGTTGTTTGTTAAAAAAATGACTTTATATCTGGGATATATGCCTTTTTCAGGGCCTGGTTTCACGTGAAGGGCAAAATACCAAGATAAATATTTTACCAGAACATTATAACGGGGCATTCCAGTGTGGAAGCGAAATTGAAGGCTGCATGAGCATCCCCTTCTGAAGCAGCGCCGTCACCGAAGTAGCAGACGACGCAGCGGTCGTTGTTTGGGACTCGTTTGAATGCGTACGCCGCACCCACTGCTTGCGGCATTTGTGTTGCTTGAATGTTAAAAAATTTTGCTGTTCATTTCCATGGTGATTGGTGACTTTATTTAATTTTATCTCCCCTCCATACCCCACTGCCTACTGGTTAGATGGTGGTACTAAGACTGCAGCGTGTGGATGGCTCTATATCCAGCGGGCGTCTCAGTTGACGACGTTGAATTACTAGTACTACACCATCAATGCGTGAGTTAAGATCACAGCCTTCGGTATTCATTTTAAATACAAAACTTTAAAAAGGAGATAATTTCGTAATTGCTAACACTACACCTATAATAATCATTATCACAGCGAGGACGTGCGATAATATTTTTAGAATTTAGCTCTCGAACATTTTTAAAAGAACTTGCTAAATTTATACCGTACCTATTTACTTAGTTTTTAAAAATGATAAATCAGTAGCATATATTTAGTGTTAAGATGCACTTTGTAAATTACTACTTTTAATGGTGTCAAGGTAAAAAATAAAACATTCTTACCCAATGGACTGGACAGTGTAACAATATTTCTCTGCTTGCTACCATAATGCACTGGCATCTGTCTTCCTTTGCCAGGGTCCTCGTGGTTTCCATAGCACTGGTTTATAATCTCGGTAACCGTCATTCCCCTGTAGAGCAACACTCCAAGCTCTCTATATTGAGCGAAGACCATGTCTCGGGGTGACAGTGCCGCTGCGCTGCCAACGTGGATCCCTTCTTCTCCATAATTGGTCATGTAGAAGGATATACGTCCTTGTCTGAAAGCAATGAGTGTACTAGTAAGGAAAGAATCATAATGATAGTTTTACTCTAATGTCCTTTGCGAGGTTATCAAAAATAATTGAAATGGATTAAGTATAAGTAGTACATGATACGAAAGTGAGACAATTAGTCGGTTATTGCTAGGTTTGGTTGGACAATTTTCAGTAAAGTATCAAGTTGTAAGCCGATGCATTCTTCAATTTTTATCTTATACCTAGTCTTACTGTACAATTTTTATTTAATACCGTTAATCATCATCGTCTACCCAACGCCGACCCACTATTGAGTGCTCATCTAAGAACGAGAAGGGGTTTGCCATAGTTCACCACGCTAGCCAAGAGCAGATTGACAAACTTCACACACTTTTGAGAACATCCCTCCCTTCGGCGGTGTTCCCATTAGATTACAACATGGGGTTATTCAAGGGGCGGATCAACAAATTTCTGAAAGGCCGGCGACGCATTGGTGGTTCCTCTGGTACTGCAAACGTTCATGGGCGGCGGTAATCACTTAACATCAGGTGACCCGCCTGCACCTTTGCTTGCCATTGTTATTTTAAAAAAAACATTATGGAGCATGCAAGTTACAATGCTTTCCGTCGACCGTCACCGTTAATATAAAGCAAGTGATACTTAATTTCTTACAATTTTATTGTTCTACATAATATCTCACACCCGGCTTTACTCACGTGTTTTAGTTGACGTTAGCCCGACTAGTTTCGAACCCATTGACTAAAACATGTGAGTAAAGTCTGGTTTAACGCTAAAATTGTATTGTTGTATGTGTTACGATTACGAACCTCTACGCATAGGAGGCCGATGTCAGTAGACTACTGTTAATCTAAAGATTGCTATAACTTGATAGTTAGGTGCATTGAAAAAGAGAGGTATTTTGACGAGATACAAGAAAGCAATAACATGTTTAATATTACCGAAAATGTGAGTTGGTAACAATTTAGCATACAAGAACAGTTGCAGCTGTCTACACTAAAAACAAGTGAACCATTTGGGCTTCGAACATTGACTATTCTTTCACTTCTTAGAGGCGCGACAGTATACGTCGATCTAGAGAGAATACTTAGGCATAAAACGAAAATGATAACATACCTTTGGGATTCATACAAAATTTTATCCATTTGGTTCAGCTGCACCATTGTTTTGTACATGTTGAGAAGTGTTTCGGTCTCTATGTTCGGTTCTTCCCTTCGATCAATAACTTCTCCATTATTATCAAGTACGTGATAGATGGGGATGGGGTCGTAACTGTGCTCGTTTAGAACTTTCATTTCCGTCACGTAAGGGGCCCTTGCTCCGGGAAAATTTGCGTTCTTGCTGCCATTTTGGGATATGTTTTCCGGTCTGGTATGGGTGGAGAGTAACTGAAATTTTATATAGAAAGAATACCAGCCATAATTACTAGGATATTTTCTACTGTGATTGACCAATCAAAGCACAAAACATGCTTTACTCATTTAAATCTAAATACATAAAAGGAAAAGGTGACTGACTGACTGACTAACTGACTGACTGACTAATCTATCAACGCACAGCTTAAACTACTGGACGGATTGGACTGAAATTTAGCATGCATATAGCTATTATGACGTTAACATCCGCTAAGAAAGGATTTTTGAAAATTCAACCCGTAAGGGGGTTCAAAATTTGTGTAGTCCACGCGGAAGAACTCACGGGCATAAGCTAGTTTAAATACTTATAAAAGGAAAAGATGATTGACTGTCATACTGACTGATATAATAATCGCTAAACTGCAGTTAAGTGTCATCAAAAACAAAAATTAGATCATATAAAAATTACGCCAACTTAACTCATTAATGACATTCAATAATAATTATTAGCATCGAAATAATAAATGTATCTTATCTTTCTATAGCTACTTACACAAGATTATTTACATATAGTAAATTAGTATTAAATTTGAAAAGTACATACTCTTATTCCGTGACTAAGTCTTTTGAGACGAATAAAACTAACTCCACTTTTGAGCGCCATTGTAAAACTGAATGTGTTCACTATTGTAATGTATCGTGTTGTATTGACTCAGAAACATTACATTAGCAAGTAAGATAAGGTTGGCCTTTTCGTTCATACGTATGCTAGAGGTCAATAAGCTTGTTATCAAATATTTAAAAATAATGTGTTTGGCGCTCGCTTCTATGCATGCTTGGTATGTTTAGTTGCCATCGCTCACTAAGGTATAATACTATGTTTAACTTACTATGCCACGTTTATACTATGTTTACTATGTGTATGAACATATGGTATTCTCCAGGGTGGCTTGTTAACCCCCGTCTGTTTTGATTGATCATGATTTTTTAAACTCAACTACTTAGTTAATTAATTACTATTAACCGCGATTAATAGCCTCAACTGGTGACAGAAGGGCTGGCTCATTTTTTGCGCAGCGGATCAGCCTGGCTGTCCAGCGCGGAAATGCAGCCAGTATTCTTGGCACCATTCCACGCGGTCATGATTTATATAGTAATTAGATAAGGCTAGCTTTAAGTTTTATTGTATTAAAAAAAAAAAAACTACTTAGTTAATGTCCGGCATGCGCTGTAATGTAACTTGCATGCAAATTAGTGGTCAGTAAACTATTCCTACGTACAACAATTGTATACAAAGTTTCATATCAATCGGATGAACAATGCGCGAACGCGTAAGCAACGAACAGATAGATAGACAGATAACCATAAATTTTATATTGTAGGTACATACTAGCAAGAGCGACCCGCCCCGACTTCGCACGGCCCACGGGTAGCAGATAACAATTTTCGTAGCGATCTCTAATTTTTGGAAACAAAGTAAGTAGGTAGTTATAGCTTATTTCACTCAAGAATAATGTAGAGAATTTTCAAAATCTGTTCAGTATTTCCGGAGATTACCTACAAACAAACTTACAAACTTTACCTCTTTCTAATATTAGTATTAGTGTAGAAGTATTATGTATAAGACGTGTCTCATTTTAATTATAATAGGTAGCTGGTAGATACTAAATATTATTATTTTTCTAGAGTAAAAGAAAAATAATAATATTAAGTAGGTTAGGTATATCTACCTATATTAACATGATAGTAGGTCCAAGGGATAAAGTATCCGTTGTAACTTTGAGATTGAGATTGTTTCAAACAAACATACTCGCCGACTCTTTGCAGTATTATAAGCTTTCTTACTCTTAGAGGAGACCCGTGCTCTGTAGTGAGCTAGCGATTGGTTGATCATGATGATGATGATGATAAGGCAGCCATTTAAAACGTAATATGATTATTGAATGCGATCGTTTAGAAAACATGGTATCTCATTAACGTAATATTTATTAATCTGATAAGATATCAGTCGTGTCGTTGAGATTTTAGTATGTTTGTTGTAGCATTCAAAATGGTCGCTGATTATTAGGTACCTACCTAGTTACCTACTTTGTAGGCACGGCACCCTATTAGATGTAATACCTACGGAACAGAAAAAACTTATAAGCAGTTGATGTGCTTACTTATTTCTAAGTATCCATTGCAGTTTGATCCACTATCAATTATTTAATAACCGAAGTTAATAATAATTATAAATGCTTTAATTTTTTCATTTTTGCTTGCTGCGAATTTTAAATACAATAAACACGATAAGACGCGACTGTTTAGTCGTTTGTGCGTTCAAACTTTATTTTCTAGTCTGTTGTATTTTTTACCTGTGAAACTGTCAATTACTTTATCATTTTTGTCTATGGTCAGTAGCAAATAAATGGCGGTGGTAGTTAGTGTCGGACTAAATATATTTTTATTATAATTAAATTCTAATAATGCCCTATTGGTATTACGACAAGAAAGATTTACAGAACACGCCGTCATTCCGCGATGGGATCCCTAACGAGACCGAGAACCGTTACAGGAAAGAGGGTGCGAGGTTTATCATTGACACAGGATCGAAGATGGACTTAGGTTATAATACTGTGGCCACTGGTGTTGTTTATTTCCATCGTTTTTACATGTTCCACTCGTTTAGAACATTCCCGAGGTATATTACTGCGTGTTGCTGTTTGTTTCTTGCTGGTAAAGTGGAGGAGACACCAAAAAAGTGTAAAGATATAATTAAAGTTGCCAAGTCGTTGCTAACTGAACTAAAATTCAGTACGTTCGGCGAGGACCCCAAGGAGGAAGTGATGACGCTGGAGAGGATCCTGCTGCAGACGATAAAGTTCGACCTGCAAGTGGAGCACCCGTACGGGTACCTGTTGAAGTATGCAAAGTGCCTTAAAGGTGACAAGGCTAAACTACAAAAAATGGTACAAATGGCATGGACTTTCGTTAACGACAGGTTTGACAATATTTTTTATATTGCCATTTTGTTTTAGGAAGAGTATTAAGCGTGTAAATCAACAAAGTTAACAGCATTACTCAAGACTCAAGAGGAAGAGTCAAATATAAACCTATAACCTTTCGGGTTTCACAACACTTTCTAATCAGTCACTCTATTAACACTTTCAACTCGTTAGAATGTTAATGATCGAAGTTATAATGTGGCTAATTCCATTGTACACAAACTAAACTAAAATGGTACGTCTAAATCTATTGCTATCCCTTTCATAATGTTGCTTGCGGAAAAAGATAGCACTAGATTTAGACCCGTTAATTTAGTTTAGTTCAGAGATTGTGTACAAGAGAATCGGCCCCATTGTTTTAATGCTAAATTTAAAATGAATGGTTAGATATATCTTTTACTTAAAAACTCTGTACATTGAAGATATTTTGAAATTTTTTATTAGAGTGAACTATATAATCCATACTGAAACCAAAACTACTTTTTTCATTTTGTCTGATGTCTGTCATTTTGTCGTGTCATGCTCGGCCATGATATAGATATCATGGCCGCGCACCGAAACCGAAACTACTGAACGAATTCCAATGAAACTTGGCAATATTTGAGTTCATACTATGAAGGAGGACATAGGACACTTGTTATTCTGAAATTCAGTATGGTTCCCTAAGGAGGGGGGATGAAAGTTAAAATGTATACTGACTGAGTTGTAATTCATTAACGCATAGTCCGATTTCATTCATTCTTTTTTTGTTAGAAAGGAGATTGTCCCGTAAATATTTCAAGGTATTTCAGTAGTAGTAGTTCAGAAATTAGACATCACAATCCTCAGTATTAGGTCCAAATAACTTGAATCCAGAATGTACAGGAACCTTTGAACGTACCGCTCAACTTAAGCTGGTGTGCGCAATTTATCGTACATAACTAGGCCACAATCTACGATCATGGCATGGCATGACGAAAATGTGTCTGTCTGCTAGTTTTCACAGACCTTTTTAACGATATTTGGTACAGAGGTAGCATGCATCCCATCCTCAGACCAAAATGTGGTCATGAGAACAGTATTCAATTTTTGGCATATAATATTTCAGTCTGTGCACCACACTGTGCCTGCAATGGGAGCCTGAAGTGATAGCGGTGGCGCTCATGTTCCTGGCGGGGAAACTGAGCAAGTTTGAGGTGATGGACTGGAACGGACGGGTGCCCAAGCACACCGCCTGGTGGGACATGTTTGTTGAGGACATCACTATGGAACTGCTTGAGGATATTTGTCATCAGGTGATTCATGACTTCCAACATTTTTCTTTTAACTTTGCTCCTATGCTTCTTACATTTAGATTTTTGAATTATGTTTTGATTTACTTATCAAAAATTGCGAAACCGGCAGGATTCGAACCTGCGTGTCCCCTGGGTATCGCGCTTTTGACTGCTAGGCCACAAGGTAAAAAAGTATGCTATCTAGCGTACTGTTTTAGAAACATCAGGTTTTCTAAATTTCCTTGGTGTTAATTCAAAAAGTACTTCATGTGGTTAGATGCTTTATAGCAAAAGTCTACTGCTTTATTATTACCACAGAATAATAATTATATCTCATTCCAGGTACTCGACCTATACTCGCCTCAGACGCAGCCCTCCGGAGGCGACTCGCCGCCGGAAGCGACCGCCTCCCGCGCGCCAAAAAACGAGAAGAAGCCCTCCGTTACACCGCCCACTTCCGCATCTCCTGTCGCCACACCTAAGCCCCCTGTCATCACACCGGTCAAAAACGGCTCAGACCTCAAATTGGAGCCCCCGAAAATTGACATGAGGTTCACATATCCCGGATACCCCACTATGCCAGCATATCCTCCAGTTTACACCGCGCCTCCACCATCAATACCTCCTCCTAATAGATTACCAATCCCCCAAGGGCCCCCGCCCCCTTTGAGGTACTCGGAACCCCCTCCCGCTCCCCCTACAAGATTCCCCCCAGTTAATGTTCCCCCTCCTAATTACTTCGCGCCAATGCAGACGCGAGGCCCCCTGCCCCCGCGGGGCCCCATCCCGCCGGGCCCCCTGCCCCCACGGCCCTACTACCCGCCACCGTAACGGAGAGCTAATCTTAAGCATAGGTTATATTATAATTTTTTTACTGAAATATAATAATTAATAGACTGGATTTGTTGTTTTATTTCTGAACAATTATTTACAACTTAAATGACACCAACGTAAAAACCTTTAGACAAACTGCTGTAGGAGCTTTGATAAAGTTTTGTTTAAACTTTTAATATTTTGTGTTTGTGATAAAACTACTCGATTTTCAAGGCATAAAACCTATATAGAAAGATCGTATTTAAACCGTTTTACAGGACGCAGAAAAACGGGCTACGATTGCATTTTTAAGATCTTTTTTAACTTATCCGATTTGGTTTGTGAACACATTTATCAAGCTATTTTTAACCGACCGCTCAGAAAGTAATAACAGTGACCGATAAACCTGGATCAAGACACTAACTACAATTTTTATTTTTAAATCCATATCAAAAATTACAGAAACGACGCAGAAATCACTAGACCACGGCGCACTCCGGACGCGATACCCAACTTCCATGAGAGGCACGTAGGTTCGAATCCTCCCGGTTCTGTAATGTTTGATTTGCATTCAAAATTATTTAGAAACCTTGATGTGTAAGTAAAACTATAAAAAAAATAGAGGACTTTGATTTGTTCACCCAGCTCTTCAATCAATAGAGCTTTAACCTGATAATGAGTTCAAATACTAGTTCCTGCCATTAATAAAAATAAAATGCTTGAGGGAACAAATTTTATACAAAAACATTAGTTTGCATTATTAATTCATATTTATTAACTCTCATTCATTAGAAACGTAAGTATAAAAAAATCAAACTTGTATCTTACAACATTGTATTACAAGAAAACATTATATACAGTCATTCAATACATACATAATTATTGCTATTAGTTGATTTTAGTCATTACTTTAGCTCACTAAATAATTTTATTTGATTACTTCTCCTTTTTTGTAGAAAAAAATAGAAAAGGAATATTTTTAATGTCAGTTTTTACAAAAAAAAATTGTGTAAATAAAATCAATAAGTAAATTAATAATTAATTTTGCGCAATACTTTAACTTAATATAATAATAATATATAACTATGGAGCTGCCTTTGGACTAGAGAACAATACATCGATAGAGAAGTATGAACACATCACTGCACCTAAAGGCGAGTCTAGACTATAATATAACATGTGTTATGTAACTCTTGTGGTATCTACCCCATTTTGTATAATACTGTAATTATAATTTGAAATAACATGCCCACGTGAAATTCGAGTAGGTAGTACCTAACTTGAGTCAAGTTGGATGAAAGAATGTTTATTAACAAAGTTACTTAGCATTGTGGGGCATAAATGCCTGCCAAAGGTTGCAGCTTAGTAAACGTTCTTCATACAATTTGGCTCAAGTATAGTAGATACTAGATATCCATACTAATATTATAAATGCGAAAGTGTGTCTGTCTGTCTGCTAGCTTTTCACGGCCCGTCTTCTCAACCGATTTTGATTAAATTTGGTACAGAGATAGTTTGCATCCCGGGGAAGGATATATATATTTTATCCCTGAAAATCATAGAGTTCCCATGGGATTTTTAAAAAACCTTAATCCACGCGGACGATGTCGCGAGCATCATCTAGTTATAAATATTTGGATCAAAATTGAAGCAGTATTTAAGTCAGACTTTAAGCTATGTGATCAAATCAGTAACGATCTTATTGCTACTGTAACATGTAACGAAATAACCGTGTTACATAAAAATGTTACATTATAGTGAAGATGCACCTTATGAAAAAACTATAAACTTAATCGCATAAAACCCTATTCTATAAATTCTGATATAATTGTATGCATTTAAATATATTATTTTAAGGTAAACAATTGCCTAATTTTCATTTTAACACAACTTGATACTGAAATAACGAGGCTTTTCACACAACAAAATTGAATTTTAGCTAAGTATGAAACCAAACGGAAACTCACTCGCCATTTTAACTCTATGTGTCAACTGTGTTAAAAGTACTTTAAAATAAGGACTATAATCGTACTTTAGACGTGACAGTTAAAATGGCGAGTCATTTTTCATTTTGTATGCATTATATCTACCTATAATATTGTTTCCAAAGTTTTTAGAGTTCTGTACCTCAAAAGGAAAAAGGTACCCTTATAGGATCACTTTGTTGTCTGTCAGTCGTGTCTGTCAAGAAAATCTATAGGGTAATTCCCGTTGACCTAGAATCATGAAATTTGGTAGGTAGGTAGGTCTTATAGCATAAGTAAAGGAATAAATCCGAAAACCGAAAACAAAAAAATTAAAATGTGTTCATGAACAAATAATTAGTATTTTCAATTTCCTAAGTAAGATTACTATACCAAGGAAGGAACCATAATATGAAAGGGCTTTACTTGTAAATTATAAAACATTTTTACCTATTTTTATACATAACAGTTATTGATTTATCGTGTAAAATGTCGAAAAAATACCCAAGTAGGTACGGAACCCTCGGTGCGCGAGTCCGATTCGCACTTGACCAGTTTTTTTTTCACCAATTGCGTGGACTCTTTTTTAAGAAAAACTAATATTTATTTATTTTAATTTTTACTAGACAAATATAACATTTATTAATGGCTCTGCTTGGTTTCTGATTATTATATTTAAATTTTTTGTTTTTATTAAATAAAAATTTATTATATCAAGTGATTTTTTTTTTGCTAGTGTTGCAATTTTGATAGGCATGGGAGATAATTACGAAGTACCCTGAAAGTCTTCTAACTTAATTAAAATGCATTGTATTGTAAAAAATAAGTTACCAAAATCCGGTGCGCATCGATATACTGATTTTCAAATACATGCTTAATACAAAAAAATACAAACCTTAAAAATAAGAAGGCACACAGGCACACAGTCAGTGATATGGACAGGTCGCATAATCTCCGATTTAAGGCACGATTCGCTTACAAAATAACTTGAAACATAAGAAAACTAGGCTTATATTTCGTGAGATATACTAGATGTATATAAATACTTAATATTTTTTATTAATTCAAGATTTTGATATAAAATATACATGATATGTGATAAAAATTTCAATTTCACTATGTAAAATCATTTTCACTATAACAGTTGAGTAATTTTATTCCTTGAAATAGAAATTCCATGTAACACAATGAATTACACATATGATTTTTACTATTTGAAAGTAATTTATTTAATCTCTTGAAATCTGCAGTGAATTCATCTTCTATAATTATTTCTTAATTTCACACCATAAAATGAATTTCATTGATATAACAGTCTTATATCACCCCTAAAAAGTTTAGAATTAATTTCACTCATTTCATAGTTTATACAGGGTGTAACCAGAACGCAAGCAAAAACGAACGATACTGATATGATAACACCAAAAAATGAAAAAATCTTATATTTTGTAAAAGTTCACGATATAATATATTGTAAATAAAACATCTAACTGACGGTAGAGGTCAACGAACGTTGCGTAAGTAGGTCATTCGAAGTCAATGCCATGTCGAAGGCGGGGCATTGTCCCGAGGTTTTTCACGCTATACATTGCAGGTTAAAAAATACTAAATCACTAAAACTACAAAATAAGGCAAATGGTTGTTGCTATTGAATTGTGTTTAGGTAATATAACAATAACGTTAAGTTTTGCTAGCGTTCTAGTTACACCCTGTATAATTTCATTCTTCAAACAACAATATAAATAATTTAAACCTTGTATATTTTATATCAACTATTTAGGCACAGATTCAACCCTTACAGAGTTTTAATACTTTGATGTAATATACTTAGTTTATATTATTAAGTTAAAAACAAACACTCTGAAATATACAAATCGATTAGGAATTATAGCATTAAATACAGAAATATACAAAAAAAACAAATCACTAGATACAAGCGTGTACCTCAATTTTACAATCTCAATGAACACTGCCTCTGAACCAAAGTGACCTAACTCTACAAATATGAAAAAAATATGTAGCTTTATTTACTGAATAATATTTGATAGATTTTTTCAACTCATACGACCAACTGGAGTCTGGAATTACTAATGATATTTAGTGCCTTGCAAAACAAATTTTAATATAATTATAGAATAAGTCAGTTTAAAGACTAACGTTAGAATCAGTCACTTGTATCTTGTTGACACATTTTGTGGTTGACAATGTTCTCATTTGACGATAAAGTACACGATGGACACAGTTTGAACTACTTTTCCAGTAATTTTATTTAAAAAAACCAAAGATATTATAAAACTCCAGATTGACGAATTGTATATTTGTATTTCAAAGTGAACAAAATGCTCTCTCGGCACTTCGATGTCATTGACAGGGGGGCGCTGTTGGAGAACAAAGGCTAACCCCCGTATTCACAATCATTACTATGAGGTCTGACAGTGCGCTTGAACGCACAGTGTGTGGTTCCACCAATCAGATTATTTTGTCACGTCAAATTTCGATAATCTGATTGGTGGAATCCACACTATGCGTTCGAGCACATTGTGCGATTTCATAGTAATGATTGTAAATACGGGTGTTGGAATACTCAAACAAGAACAAAGGGGACACTGGACGCCAACGTTAGTTCCGATTTTCGCTACGCGCCAAGATAGCCTTGTCGCACTGTACGCTTGAGTAAGAAACGCATGCGGGTAGATACACAAGACTACATAGATACTGACGCGGCGTTCATGCGCCTTTGGGTAAAATGACACCACCAGCATGCTTCAAAAGATGGCGGTCTGTCAGTCTATAAAAGTCGGTCTGGTGGGAGGCTTCGGCCGTGGCTAGTTACCACCCTACCGGCAAAGCCGTGCCGCCAAGCGATTTAGCGTTCCGTTACGATGCCGTGTAGAAACCAAAGGGTGGGTTTAATAAAAACTGCCATACCCGTTCCAGGTTAGCCCGCTATCATCTTAGACTGCATCATCACTTACCACCAGGTGAGATTGCAGTGAAGGGCTAACTTGTATCTGAATAAATAAAAAAATAAAAAAGTCGTAGAAACTCAAAAATTTTATATATTGACTTAGATCACTTTAGTTCTCTATTATATGGGTAATAAACCTAACCAATGATATAAATATCGATTCAAAAAAATTATTGTGCAAAATAAATAGTACCTTCGTACGGTGGTCGTGTATATTTTTGAGCAATTTTGCTTGACTATTTATTACTTTCAATATAAAAAAAACAATAAACAAAACATTTCGCTATTAGAGTAAAAAAACTTATATATTTTACAAAAAGGTTAGAAACGAAATTTAATATAGGCACTTCATTAAAGTTTAGTTAGAAAATCCCGTGAGAACTCTCCCACGGGATTCGGAAAACCTAAAAACAGGTGGACTAAGTGGCGGGCATCAGCTAGTGATAGTGAAACGATCAGATGAGCCGGGACTGCTTGAGATACTGCAGCAGCACTTGGTGCAGGAAACGGTAGTGGTGCACGTTCTCTATGAGGCTGGCGCGCTGCTGGTGCAGCAGGCCGATCGTCCGCGGGATGTCCAGCTCCTATATAACAAGGTTTTTTTATCATACCTACACTAATACAGGCTGTCACCAGAACGCTAGCAAAAACTTTGCCATATTTTTTTATTTATTTTTTATCTGTAGGAGGTTGGAGCCTTCTTTTTAACCGACTTCAAAAAAAGGAGGAGGTTCTCAATTCGTCGGAATCTTTTTTTTTTTTATTTTTTTTTTATTTTTTATGTATGTTCCCCGATTACTCGAAAACGCCTGGACCGATTTTGAAAATTCTTTTTTTGTTTGAAAGGGTATACTTCAAAGTTGGTCCCATTTCAATTTGGTGAAGATCTGATGAACATCTTCGAAGATAGATACTGGAACTCCTCAACGGATAAGAGTAAATTGCTCGCGATCAGTGTAATAGCTTAGTAAAAAACAATAGATTTTTAACCAGTCATAGCATAATTCCATGGGGCCACTAAAAATTGTGAAATAAAATTTTTTTACAAAAAAAATATAAACCGACTTCGTTACACAAACACTAAAAATTGAAAAATAATTTAATTTATTACCGAATATATTATGTATACAAGAGTTAATATAGTTCCATAATAATATTTTTTGGGGTCGGTGCCAATGAGGTGCCATTGTGGAGTCCCATAAAAATATGAAGTCTAGACGATTCGCGCAGCTAAAGCTAATTGGCACCGGCACCAAAAAGTATTATTATGGAACTATATTAACTCTTGTATACATAATATATTCGGTAATAAATTAAATTATTTTTCAATTTCTAGTGTTTGTGTAACGAAGTCGGTTTTTATTTTTTTTAGGAGTAGGCGAACTACTCCTGTGTCAGAAGACACCGCTCTTCCTTAACAATATTTTCATCAGCGATATCAAGCAAACGTGTGTGAGTTAGTAAGTGTATGGATAGATATATGTATGTGTGTATTTGTGTGCGTGTGTGTGCGCGTGTGTGTGTGTGTGTGTGCGCGCGTGGTCTATGCTTATATTATGTGAGTATTAAACAAAATAGTCAAATAAACCTAGTAAGTACTACAATAGTTGTTATATGTTACGTAACAAAAGCGATTCCACTTCATCATAGTTTAGTGATAACAGATACTTTTTCAAAATTTCTTTGCAAGCATATTGCGGCCGATTCTCTTGTACACAATCTCTAAACTAAACTAAATTATCGGGTCTAAATCTAGTGCCATCCTTTTCCGCAAGCAACATTATGAAAGGGATAGCAATAGATTTAGATGTGCCATTATAGTTTAGTTTAGAGTTCGTGTACAACGGAATTAGCCCCAATGTTATACTAACCTAAACACAATCCAATACCAATAACCATTTGCCTCATTTTGTAGTTTTAGTGATTTAGTATTTTTCAAACCAGCAATGTATAGTGTGCAAAACTCGGGTCAATGCCCCGCCTACAACGCGGCATTGACTCCGAGTGGCCTACTTCTAGAACGTTCGTTGACCTCTAGCGTCAGTCAGATGTTTTATCTGCAATATGATTTTTTTTTAATTTTTTTCGCGTCTTTTTTTCTAGTATCATATCACTGATCATCAGTACTATCACCTGTCTTCGTTTTTGCCAGCGTTCTGATAACACCCTGTATAATTTATCATGTACACTACTATCATCATAATCATCAACCCATCGCCGGCTCACCACCTGTGCATGGGGGGGGGGGGGGGGGGGGGTTTGGCCATAGTCTACCACGCTGACTATAATATATACCCTATATAGATGCGGAAAGAAGTTAGTATGACTGTTACATAATCCTATACAAAAATCTCCGTGGTCTAACCATTTTGAGACACCAACCAATCACAAACGAAACCATATTTTCTGATTAATGAAATGTTGTTGGAAAACATTTTCGAATGTTTTTTGAAAGCATGTTTGTGATTGGTTGGCGCCTCAAAATGGTAAGAACAATGAGATTTTTACCTCTATCATTAGTATGGGATAACGTAACAGAGAGACCGCTATGCGAACTTCTTTTTGGGGATAGAGTATAGCTTTCTCGATCGCCGGCCAACGTCTTACCTGGTTGGTGTCTAACACGTGTAACAGTAGATGCGCGGCGAGAGCGGGCCCCGGCTTGACTCCGCTGAACACTATGGGGGCGTTTCGCGCGAGCGAGTTTTCCGCATTCGCCTCCGCTTCGCACGCGAGCCGAAGACCGTTCACTTCCGAGAGGAAATCTGGGAGTGGGAGAAAACACCATCAATATTACTATTAGCGACCCTTGTTGGCTTCGCGCGGGCTCTCAAAGTATCGAAAGATTCTATACAAACATTTATAGTTATATTTTTAATGAGGTTTTCGTTTATCGTGAGTGATATCACTACCCATATTGTAATTTTTTTTTTTCCTACCATAAAGCACCATTATAAAATGGCAGCTTTATTACTACTACCATCTAGCCTATGGGCTAATAAGTAATATTATTCTAGCTTAAACTTCTACTCATGATTAATTTTTAAATCTAATTTACAGTCCAATAACTGTCCTTAGTTTATTCTAACACGTACTTACAGTTCACTATGTTCTTGTGACCTAGAAAAATAAAGTAGCACAAGCACTATTACACAAACGCTGCACTTATGTACTTTTTAACACTAATTCGAACGGCTTGGTTCTTTTGAGCCTCCTTTTGATATCCATGTTATCTAGAAGCTTCACAGCCTCCAAATTAACATGATGGCGAAGTCGATGTTGGTGAGCTTCTGCGTAATATTGTAAAAAATAATATTGAAAGTGTGTTTGTTTGTTCTTCCTTCACGCCCTAACTAAGCAACTAATCGACTTGATTTTAGGCATAGAGATAGTTGAAAGGACGGAGTGTAACATGGGCTAATTTTTATCCCGGAAAGTTAAAGAGTTCCCTCGGGTTTTTAAGCACGATCTTAGGCTGCATCATCACTTGCCACTAAGTCTGATTGCAGCCAAGCGCTAGTCTTTAAATAAATAAATAAATTGGTGACGTGTGGCATAATGTTGAAATAAACGTTTCCGCTACTTTTTATCCCGGAAAGTTAAAGAGTTCCCTCGGGTTTTTAAGCGCGATCTTAGGCTGCATCATCACTTGCCACTAAGTCTGATTGCAGCCAAGCGCTAGTCTTTAAATAAATAAATAAATTGGTGATGTGTGGCATAATTTTGAAATAAACGTTTCCTATCTTTCCGTTAGTGGAAGTCTATCGGTTGGGGCCGACGAGTTTCTCACCTAAGAATCCAGCGACGTCGGTGGGAGTGTGCGCGTTGCTGGGCCACGCGTTGTAGTGCACGTGCCACAGACTCCTCGAGCTGGCCGCCCGCCTCGCTCGCACCCGCACCGAGCCGCCCCACGCCGCGCGCGACCACCGACCGCACACCACTTGAAACTGACACAAAACGTCTTTGAACATTTTGGCCGGCCTAGTAGTCCGCCATTTTTCTTTTTCAAATACAAATACAAATACAAATACAAACTTCTTTATTGCGAATATGGGTAAACAGTGGAGATGTTACAAAGTAAAAAGGTACAGCCAAATTCTGCCTATCAGCATGCAATATGTTATGATATACCTAACAACGTGTACATTGATAAAATTAGTCACCTTATATATTTAGTCACAAAAATAATTAAATAATAGTATTGAGTATTGTAGAAGAAATTTTTTTACAGTTTTTTTTTAAATTTATCATCAAAGTACTCGTTTATGGAATAGTAGCATTTTTTTACAAGAAATTCCTTAAGTTTATATTTCAACATACTTATACTAAGAGATCTATCTGCGAGTTCTTTTGGTAATTTATTATAGATTCTAGGAGCCATATTTATTATACTCTTTCCAAATTTCGCGGATGAGTGCTGAGTGAAACAAATTTTGTTATTCCTTCTGGCATTCTCAGAAAAGTTAAACAGATTTTCATTCGTTCTAATGAATACAACAACCTCATATATGTAAAGACATGGACAAGGAAGTACTTTCAATTTTTGAAAATATAGCTTACATGAATCAGTCGGTTGAAGGTGACAAATAGACCTAATACATCTTTTTTGGGATTTAAATGCTCTACCCCTGTTAGCAGAATTTCCCCAAAATATTATACCATATCGTAGTGTTGCAGTTACGTAGGAATTGTATGCTACCATAACTGCATTTAGATTAACCACTTTAGAAAGCATGTATAGTGCAAATGAAAAACGATTCAGTTTAAGACACACATTATCGATTTGGGTTTCCCAAGATACGCAATCATCAATGTAAAGACCTAAGAACTTAGTATTACTTATTTCTTTTATTTCAGTTCCTAAATATTTTATGTCAAGTGGTGGTACAAGTAGATTTCTTTGTCTATTTTTGAAAGTCATTAAATTAGTCTTGTCTAGATTTATTAACAAATTATTTATAGCATTATTGATGTCATTCTCCAGTGTTATTTTCCCCAAATACCTATATTATTGAATAGCTGACATCAACACAAACAAAAACATACCTGTCCTAGATCCGTGGGTCGGTCGGGCGGGGGCAGATGCTTCGGCTCGCCGCCCACCAGCGCCACGACCCGCGCGCCCACTTGCCAGATACACTCCCACATGAGAGCCGACTGTTCCACTTGGTTCGCCTGCATTATCACGTAGAACCGTTGGGAGCTACCCACTGTCATCTGAAATTATGAGAACCCCCATTCAAAATTTGTCACCAGGGAAACAGTTATTTTTGGGTCTTAAACCCGTATTTTTCACAATCATCTAAATATATAAAAGGAAAAGCTGAATCTGAAGCGGAATCCACATTGTGCGTTCGACCGAAAAAAACTGTACGACATTCTAAAAACCTACTTACTTATATGTCCACGCGTGGTTCCTTCTTGCTGATTGAGGTAAGAAGAGTAAAGGCGTAAAATTTTGGGGTATCAAGTAAAAAATTGGGGTAAAAAGTAAAATTTTGTCACAGTTTTATTTGTTTTTTTTTATTTGTACCAAAAACATTTACAATAAAAAAAGAGAGGAAAAGTGGACAGGAAAACACTTATCTCTATGAGAGATCTCTACCAGTGACCCTTGGCAGTGCGAGAGGTTGTAGAGGGAGTAGAATAGGTACAGCAAAGAAGATAGAAAGTATTTTTTTTCAAGTTTTGGGGTTTTCACTTACCGTGATGTTTGACGCGTTAATATACCCATGTGGGTTACTGGGAGTGGGGGGTAACCTCACCCTATTGTCCTCATAGGGGAGGTTGTCTGCACTGAACCCGTTCAGCGCAGCGTATTGCGGTAAGAGGGCTGTCCGATATTCTGCGTCCCCTTCCCTGCCCTTGGGGACCTGCTCGAACGCGAACGCTAGCTGGTCGTCGGACATCTTGCGTTCTAGTAATTGGCACTGGGGATGAAAATCAGTACCCTTATTATAAATGCGAAAGTGTGTTTGTTTGTTGGTTTGTCCTTCAATCACGTCGCAACGGTGCAACGGATTGACGTGATTTTTTGTACGGGTATAGATAAAGATCTGGAGAGTGACATAGGCTACTTTTTATCCCGGAAAATCAAAGAGTCCCACGGGATTTTTAAAAAACCTAATTCCACGCGGACGAAGATGCGGGCATCAGCTAGTATGCTATATACAGGGTGTAACTAGAAGTATGAATGCTAGCTGATGCCCGCGACTACGTCCGCGTCAAGTTGATTTTTAAAATTCCCGTGAGAACTTGATTTTCGGGTTAAAAAGTAGCCTGTGTCACTCCCCTGGTCTTTAAGTTTAACTATACCCATGCAAAAATCAAGTCGATCCGTTGATCTGTTGCATTGACAGATTTATTTTTAGGGTTCCGTACCTCAAAAGGAAAAACGGAACCCTTATAGGATCACTTTGTTGTCTGTCTGTCGGTCAAGAAACCTACAGGGTACTTCCCGTTGACCTAGAATCATGACAGTTGGCAGGTAGGTCTCATAGCTGACATTCGGGGAAAAATCTGAAAACCGTGAATTTGTGGTTACATCACACAAAAAAAAATTAAATTGTGATCATGAACAAATATTGCTATTTTCAACTTTCGAAGTAAGATAACTATATCAAGTGGGGTATCATATGAAAGGGCTTCACTTGTGCATTCTAAAACAGATATTTATTTATTTTTATGCATAATAGTTTTTGATTTATCGTGCAAAAAGTCGAAAAAATACGACTGCAGTACGGAACCATCAGTGCGCGAGTCTGACTCGCACTTGGCCGGTTTTAAAATTATCCCCTCTGTGGCTCTGCCATTCCACGTGACATTGACGAAGTGCGTTGTGCTGGTGTGGCACTCATAAAAGCCATAGAGCAGAATAAGAAGAAGATGTGGTTGAAGAACAAACAAACAAACACTTTCGCATTCATAATATGGGTAATGAGAAGTTGCATAAAAACATTTTCAAAATAATCGCTTGCAGTTTTTCATTTGTTAACTTGGAAAATAATTTATTGTAGAATATGGTTTGATAACCGATAAAAAAGGAGATACAATCTACATATTTGTACGATCGAATAATGATTTTTCTTTTAATCAATATTGCATAATACAATATGTAATGAATCATTGATGGTACAATGTTGTTTATGTTCACAAACGTGGCACCATATATCTACTGTTACGAAAGAGTAAATTAATACATTGTTATCACTTATCAGTTAACAGTAATGCATGTTTCATAAATATTATAGGCAAAACTGGCCATTGATTTGGAAGAAAGAAAACTAAGGCAGTTGTCCGACCACCGACGGTTAGCGAGAAACGAGTGGAGCTACAAACTAAAAACCGGTCAAGTGCGAGTCAGGCTCGCGCAATGAGGGTTCCGTACTACAGTCGTATTTTTTCGACATTTTGCACGATAATTCAAAAACTATGATGCATAAAAATAAATAAAAATCTGATTCAGAATGTACAGGTGAAGACCTTTCATATGATACCCCACTTGATATAGTCACTCACTTCGAAAGTTGAAAATACTAATTATTAGTTCATGACCACAATTTTTTTTTGTGTGATCTAACCCTAAATTCACGGTTTTCAGATTTTTCCCCAAATGTCAGCTATAAGATCTACCTACCTGGTAAATTTCATGATTCTAGGTCAACGGGAAGTACCCTGTAGGTTTCTTGACAGACAGACGGACGGACAGATAGACAGACAATAAAGTGATCCTATAAGGGTTCCGTTTTTCCTTTTGAGGTACGGAACCCTAAAAACGAGTTGGCGAGGAACGAGAAGCGAGTGTATAGTTGGCATAGTTTTGTCGCTGCCCACTGGGCTATGAGAGAATGTGTAATCGCCGGTCACATTAATTAATCTCTTCGGTGCCAAGTTTTGACCGTCAAGAGAGCGTCGCTGAGCGAGATTTTCTTTGACAACTCGCTGCGAAAAGCTAGTGGAAACTAGTGGACTATTTATCTGTTTTACTGACACGGAAATATATGATTGTACGTTTCTTGAGCGAAAAAATAATCGACGGCTAATCGCTTTGTCGTCGGCGGTAGGATAACTGCGCAACACCCCATTCCCACTTGTCTTTTGTTCCCACACAATCGGTTTCCGACAAGTGTAAATAGCTTCATATAAAGCCACTGGAACATCCGACAAAAGTCCGGGCCCGACAGACGACAAGTGCGAACGGGGTTTAAGGTAGCGCGTCTCTTATTCTCGTTTTTCAGCAATATAAGGACTGAGTGTTTTAATTTTGCAAAATTTTTACACTTTTGCCAGCACGCACGTTTCATATGGCCATGAATATAATTAAACTAACATGTTATGCCCTTGGACGATCTAACCTATGGACTTGTAACGCGCCTAATATTACGAATAAAAATTTCTGTCACTTTTGGTGCGGGACGAGGAAACACTACATAGACAACTTGACACACTCACTTAACAAAGTTTTGTGTCATTATTAACACACACATATCTAAATCTTCAACACTACTACATTTTACGCACACTAATAAGTTATATACATCAACATACAAAGACATTACGAGTGTAAGACAGTCAAATTGATTTGCGATGCTACCGTATCGATATTTTAAAATATATCGATAGTTTTTCAGAAACAAAAGTAGAAGTAAGAATTTATTACTCGTATTTAATTACCTAAAACCAGTGTTTGGTCAGCGTAGCGTATTCTTGCATACATTCACCTCACTTAATAGGTAATTATCCCAAAAACTAATAATGTAACGTAAAAATAAGAAAAATATATATTTAAAAAATATGGACATACTTTTTTACTTATTTTATATCATTTTTAATCTTTTGTATTTTTTTATATAACGAAATTTTCATTTAAAATTTCGATAGTGAAAATGTGCTTATTAATGACCTTGGACGTTCTAATCTAGGTTAGATCGTCCAAGTTAATGACTTATATTATTATATAATACAAAATAAACCTGACCGCGCAAAAGCCTACCAAACATAATTAGTAGGTATATCAATCAATAAAATGTTTTTTTCTTTCCAATCAATCATTTATTTATTGCGCATTGGGTTTACATGGTAATTCCAATATGGTGTACTCTTTGTCCAAAAAAATTAAATGTAAGTTATTAAATATTACACGTATTGCCCTTACAAATTAGCAATGCAAAAATTTTCTCAATAAGCGGCAGGCGCTTTTACCCCACAGCAAAATTCCATAAGACAGATATGATACTATGAAAATAAATTAGTAAACACACACGGTGGCCTCTTCTATTTTTAACACGTCATTATTTACCATTAGGTTAATGTTATGTATATTCTTGGCGATTCTCTCTGTAAAAATATCGAAATCTGTAAAAATAAAACGATTATGATAAATTATTACCTAATCCTCATCCTTGAGAAAGGTACACCTTTTAGCTACATATTACCCAGTTCAGAGACACCCTACCCCGTTTCGCGCCTATCACTAAAATTGCGTTGCTTTAATATTTTTTTAAATGTATTAAGTACGTGAAATCACAGAAATCGACTAGTTTTATTACAAGTATAGGTAGCGAAAAAATTGTGGTAATTAATAATAACTATTCTTTACTTGACTTGAAGACGGTAATTTAGTCGTTAATAATAAAGAAAATGTTTTCATCGATATCGATAATCGAACCGCAATCACTATCACATGATTCTTAAAAATCGAACCTTATGTCCTACGCAATTAAATCTAATACTGAAAAATTTTGTAAAAATAACACTATAGTCTCGTGGGGAGTGCGGTATACTATAGACGGAGAGTCAGGACCCAAAATACTGTTGAATTTACTAAGGCTAATTTTTATATAGTTCATTAGAATGGTTGCGTACACAAACATACTGCGGTCAGTCAAGTGAACCTGAGAACAGTGACTCAGGTGCGCTATCAAAGGTGTCGTACCTGCGAGGTAATAAAATGAATTTACTAAGGCTGAAAATTGTTATATAACTTGTATATTGCATATAAATAAAAGTTGTAATGGTTAGTCAGCAGAATATGGGGACAGAGCTGGTCAGTATGCGCAAAAAATTAGCCTTAGTAAATTCAAACAGTTTTTTGAGCGCTGGCTCTCCGTCTATAGTATACCGCACTTCCCACGAGACTAGTGTTACTTTTACTACTACGTAATTTCATGCTGTTCACGCGTATTCAAATTTTAACCTAATTTGTATATATCGAGGGTTGCAATTGTTTAGAAAAAACAAAATATAGTCTCGTGAGGAGTGTGACTCGTTTCTACCGAATTATTACGTACTCAATTACTGAATCGGTAAAGTTCTCGATTGTTATTTTATTATAATAATTTATGTAATTTAATTTATAGAAAGCGTTTATTACACCAAAAATACTTACTTATGAAATGAAATTCCATCTTTTTGTAAATTTGATGTGTTTGATTTGTTCTTGCACTCACTAACGGCACAAACAGGCATTTTTCACCCAGCGTGTAAGACGTCGTCACACATCGAAAACGATTCTGACAATGACAAAATCGATTCCGCAAACAGTGTTTATAAACGCAGTGGATTAAAAATCCATTACTATTGACAGAGGGGAATAATCATGCGAGGCGCGTCCTTAGGTTAGATCGTCCAAGGTTATGCCCAACCAAAGTGATGCAAATAAAATCCTTATCAATTATGCATATTACAGAGATACAGAAAAAGAACCAGTATGACTAAAGCATTAGTTAAAATTTTAGCTAGTATAAATGTAATTGAATAATAATTTAATAAAAGTAATTTAAATTACTTACCAAGGTTTCTTTGGTAATGCTCGGAGGTAGCGGTTGAAATTTGGGTAGACCAGTCGACCACCTGTGCTTGTTCGTAGGCTGGCCGGCCTTCGCGCGATCTCGTCCCAAAGTTGCACTTTTCACCTCCACATTCTTGTTGCCCCTCCCCATAAATACACCCCATCGTCTTCTTTTCTTCTCTTTACTAACATTAGTTTTGCTCCCTTCTAGTTCTATGCTAGTGCTGTAAGTCGAATTCATTATCGAACTCGATAGAGCACTGTCGACTACACTGTTCTGGGATGTGTTGCTTTCCGACTGAATCCTGATATCAGGGATACTTATCGACGTCACATTGTCGACAGATTTGCTGATCGTGTTATTGTTTGACACTTTGTGCGTCGATAGACTCTGGTACGGCGTTTCGTCGTAGTCTTTCTCGTCTTTTAAGGATATCCTGTCTATACTTAAAGCGAGATTTTCCTCCAGTTTGTTACACGTGTTTATGGATACATTCAAATCTTTCGGCACGCTAGATTCCCGAACGCCCTTAATGATTTGCGCGTTCATATAATGACTATCATTGTCGATTTTAGGCACGTAATTTGGCACGTTTAGATTTGGTTTCAGGTTTCCGTAGTTGTTGATCGTTGGATGACTACTGTTTCTCTCGTTTAGCCTCGAGATTTCATCTGTCGTTGTGAGACTTTGAGCCCGTTCCCTCATCGTCATTTTGGCGTCGTTTTGCCAGGGCAATGGTACATTTTCGTAAATCGGTTCCTGAGTTTCGTTGTGTTTAATTTGAGGAAGCACTAAATGCCTCTGATACGATATCCTTCTCATCGGCATCGAGTACATAATATTCCCTCTTTCGTCATATACTTTTTGTATATTATCCGATATGTGATGAGGGTCGATTATTATGTGAGGGTTAGGTTCTAGGACTGAATTAAGGTTGTTATAAGTTCCGTGGGTGGCTGGAAGGATGTTCGGTCGAGGATAGTTGACTACATTATGGCCAGGATTCACGTATCCCAAATACTGTCTATTTAAAGCTGTTCGAGTAGATACTAGATCGGGACTAGAGCCGGAGACATGCGAATTTATATAACCTCTATGGTAATTTAAAGCTTGGCTTGCGACAGCTAAGTCTGGGGTGGAATTCGAGGCTAAGCCGTTGGAGGGGTAGGGTGGGGGAGGTTTGTAAACGTTGACATAGTGTAACGCGTGCTCTGTTTGCACGTTAGGGTTGACTGCCATGGGATAGTTTCCTACAAATTTGAGGCCGTAATAGTCATCCGTAGTTGCAACCGCTTGGTTAACAGACACGGTGTGTCGTGTGACATCGGGGTAGTGTATTCGGTGTATGTCGGGGTGCGAGCCGTAGACGAGCGGTTGTGCGGTGGTGCTGAGGAGTTGGGAGTGCGCGTGGTGGTTTTGGTATCGGAGTTGCGCTTCAGCTCTCTGCTGCTGGTATTTCTGTTGGATGGCCGTTTCGTAGTCGGGCGCCGGTCGGTACGACGGCAGGAGTGCTCTGCAAACAAGATTACTTAAGAATCATCGAGATTATGTATTTTTAATATCTACAAGAGACCTATGTCCAGCAGTGCTCTATAGGTTGAAAAAGACCGGCCAAGTGCGAGTCTCACTCGCGCACCGTGGGTTCCGTACAGTCGTATTTTTACACGATTTAAATCAAAAACTATTATGCATAAAAATAAAAATAAACGTAAAAAATATATGACGTTTTGTTGGTCTCGACGACAGAGACAATGCTCTACAAATCTGCTATCTATTTCTAAAGGTCGATGTACATTACTTTCGGCCGCGCACTGTACCTGTTTGTAGGATGCGGTCGGTTGTCAGCCAGTTCGAGGCACGAGGTGGAATGCGCGCGGTGCGCCGCCGTCAGGGGCTCCAGGCGGGACGTGCTGCCCACTGGTGCGTCCAGCTCTTCGCGACTCTCCGATAAGCCGTGCTCTTGCTGGAAATGAGACATTATTGATTAAAAAACCCAGTCAAATATACAAGGGTTCTGCACCATCTTACAAAATATTATTGTAACAGAAGGGTATAGGAGAGCAGAGTTTCTCCTCTCTAAATAAGAAGGATTTAGATTATAGTCCACCACACTGGGCAACTGCAGATTGGATTGCAGAATATTATAATAACCTCTCAGGCATGCACGTTGCTTTTTATCACACCAAATATCATTAATGACAAGATAAGACTAAAACCCGACTGCGATCGTCTTAATAAACGCTGAAAAGTTTTAGTAAAATTGGGTTTTCTCTCGCTTGGTATATTTTAATAATATACTATATTTATATTTATATTTATGAACTCAGTATTTTTCCTTTTTCATTTGACATCCCAGTCGAATGTCGATACATTAGCAAAAAAAATATTTAAACACCCCACCTTTGTTTAGATGTAACAAAGTCTATAATGTAACATCTTTCAGATAGATTTTGTTCATATAATGACAACGACTCAATTGACACGTCATTCATCAAAATCGGATCAGCACCGCTTCTCTGGATGGTTAGCAGCCATTGCCCTTCACACGCCTTCACGCTACAACGCCACCTCTCTTCACTGCTTCACACTACGCGTTCATCTCGGAGGAGAGTGATGTGACGGTGGCCACAATAGAAACTAGATAGCGCTGTTCAATCGATGACATAGTCCCGAACAAATGTACCGCCGACAGTACTCGCACTAACAGAGTGTTCTGCAATCTGGACTATATATAGAAGTTTCAAGATACAACCGTCGGCCCAGCTGGCGCTACCGAGCACAACCAATCGCTCGGTGGGAGATCTCCCCTTTGGTACGGTCGAGCCTGCACACCGCTCCCGTACAAGCCGCTACAGTGGAACACACATAGATACAAACATACATTTGCTTTGCCGTAGTCGTGTAAAAATTAAATTGCTGCACACATTGTTCAATGGTAATCATCGCATACCCGTCTTCGTGACAAAAACAAAACGTCGACAAAACAGCACGCCACCGCTAATTACACACACGCTTAATTCAATTAAAGCTCGCACGATCAACTATCATTCCAATAACTTCACTTCCGATTCATAGATAAGATGTTTTTGCGCACCAAGTATGCGGCCAGCGTTTTAGCTTCGTAGGCTAAGAACTCACTAGCGGCAGTAAAATTAAAATTTCTTTATTGCGAATCGACTGTGCGGACCGGGCTGAAATTGGGCATGCAGGTAGCTATTATGATGTTATTTTTATTTTATTTTATTTTTGTACCTACACATCCGCTAATAAAGGATTTTAAAAAATTCAATCCATTAAAGGGGTAAAACAACTTGAAATTTGTGTAGTCTACGCTTACGCTAGTTACAAAAATAATAAGGTACGACAAAATTCTGTCTACTAGCACGCAATTTTTTATGATATATATTTAAATAAATACTATTACATAGATTTTAACAAAATACTCAATCACAAAAACATTAAAATAATTGTAATCAAAAGTTTAGGTGATAATGTGAAATGGTAATAATAAAAAGAATACCCGGCTGAGTTTGTTGTGGGCTTCTTCTCAAACAAGAAGGCTTTGGAACTTTGGCCTTCTTGGTTGAGATTTATATTGAGCCTTGATATGATTGGCGACGCGACAAAGTATTGATACAAAAAGTCGCTAGTATGTATACTTGTCGATGTTATCTGTGGTACTGATTAGGCATTAGGCATTAGGCAATAGGCATGCCATTCACGAGACGGCGCGGCTCACTGAGTGCGAATTATAATTGTAAATTACTCTATAACAATGTAATCGGCTTTATTTTCAATTAACGGTTTTTTAGGGTTCCGTACCCAAAGGGTAAAACGGGACCCTATTACTAAGACTCCGCTGTCCATCCGTCTGTCACCAGGCTGTATCTCATGAAACGTGATAGTTAGACAGTTGAAATTTTCACAGATGATGTATTTCTGTTGCCGCTATAGCAACAAAATAAAAAACAGAGTGAAATAAATATTTAAGTGGGCTCCCATACTTGTTGTATGGGAGCCCACGTGATTTTTTTTGCTTGTTTTTATAGATAGTGGTGCGAAACCCTTCGTGCGCGAGTCCGACTCGCACTTTGCCGTTTTTTTTCTGTACGAGTACCTATGATATTTGTACTATTTATAAAGATGAACAGTCATATCTACAAATAAAACGGACTTATTCTCAAACGGACTCATGATCAAAACATCGCCGGCTCACTACTGAGAATCAGAAGGGTTAGGTCATAGTCAGCCACGCTGGCCAATTGCGGATTTTAGACACCTATAAAAATATCACGGAGAACTCTCAGGCATGCAGGCTTCCTCACATTTTCTTTCACTCTTAAAACAAGTGATATAAAATATTTTAAATATATATCAAAAATTGCGGACCGGAAGGATTCGAACCCGCGTCTCCTGGGATCGCGCCCGACGCTATGACCGGTAATCTACGGTTCGCTTGCTGCCTGTTATGAAATTTTGTGATATGTATATTCACTCAAAACTGAAGCGACTGTGAAGTGTGAAGTGATTTTTGATATGTATTTAAAATATTTAGAAATTGTCTTGAAGTGTAGGTAAAACACTATAATAATTACAAAATAAGTTATATTTAACTTCGGTAATCAAAAATCGGAGGCAAGAGAGAGACAAGAGAGGCAAAGAGAGGCATATTTTAGTTTACAACATATATTTTGCTGTAAGCGCTTCCTGTGTCCTTATATGTTAATGTTTTCAACCAGTTTGTGATGGTACGAATTGTCTGTTTCATTGTGAGTATACAAGACTTACAGCCGCACTTAGTCGCTAATCGTTACTTAAGATTGAGTTAAAACGAGACAGATTTATGTGAGAGATATAGCTCTGTCTCGTTTTAACTAAACTTAAGTAACGATTAGCGATTCTGAGTGCGGCTGTTAGCAACAAAGTTATGAGTTACGACTACGACGGATGGAGTTTTGCCGCCATTTCGGGGATGTCATGGCCCGGCAGTTGAGGGTTATCTATATAGATCAATAGAGCATCGATCGGCGGATGGTAGATATTAGTGCCAATCATGTGCTTTCTCCACGGCGGCGTGTGAAAGGTTTAAACAATCAACTGATTAACTATAACAGATAATAACGTCACGGATTTGAAATGCGTATCTATGGCTGTGAAGTGAATCATGCCTTTTTTAGGGTTCCGTACCTCAAAAGGAAAAACGGTACCCTTATAGGATCACTTTGTTGTCTGTCTGTCTGTCAAGAAACCTACAGGGTACTTCCCGTTGACCTAGAATCATGAAATTTGGCAGGTAGGTAGATCTTATATTTGACATTTGGGGAAAAATCTGAAAACCGTGAATTTAGGGTTAGATCACACACAAAAAATTAAATTGTGGTCATGAACTAATAATTAGTATTTTCGACTTTCAAAGTAAGATTGCTATATCAAGTGGGGTATCATATGAAAGGTCTTCACCTGTACATTCTAAAACAGATTTTTATTTATTTTTATGCATCATAGTTTTTGAATTATCGTGCAAAATGTCGAAAAAATACGACTGTAGTACGGAACCCTCATTGCGCGAGCCTGACTCGCACTTGGCCGGTTTTTAATTTATAGACTAGCGCTTGGCTGCAAGCAGAGTTGCTGGCAAGTGACGATGGAGCGCGCTTCGTGGCTGTGAGAGCATGTAAAGACGTCGGTCTTACGACTGATCTGTCTCCGTTCATGTCGGGTTGCCATCCCAGACTATGAGAATGCTATGGAATCGAAATTACGTGAAAAAGCCTAAAGATCACCTATAAATTAAACAAGATTTTTTATCTGAACCGGAACCAACCACACTCTAGATAATAAATAGAACCTCGTTTAACTGTGGAGTGGAACCCTAGAACCACGTGCGGAACTATAAACAGGAACCAAGTAATCTTTCAATCAGCGATAAACTAACTATATTAAATCAACTTGTCATGATCGAATGTGAAAATCTGGACGCAAGTTCCGCTAATTAGTAGGTAATTACGAGCGAACTGATGCGCGCTAGCGGCTCGAACGACGTTACTTATGGAAAGTACGGGTGTTTTAATCAGATTTGTGCCATAAAAATAAACGAAAGCGAAATGTATTTACAAAATGTACAGCGTTTTTTGACTTACATACTTAAAGTTAAAATGAGATAGACTTATGTCAGAGACATATATAGTAGGTACACGACGAGGTTGATATCTTCGTTTGCTAACTGACCAATCAACAAAAAAAATAAAAACCGACTTCGTTACACAAACACTAAAAATTGAAAAATAATTTAATTTATTACCGAATATATTATGTATACAAGAGTTAATATAGTTCCATAATAATACTTTTTGGTGCCGGTGCCAATTAGCTTTAGCTGCGCGAATCGTCTAGACTTCATATTTTTATGGGACTCCACAATGGCACCTCATTGGCACCGACCCCAAAAAATATTATTATGGAACTATATTAACTCTTGTATACATAATATATTCGGTAATAAATTAAATTATTTTTAAATTTTTAGTGTTTGTGTAACGAAGTCGGTTTTTATTTTTTTTGTAAATTTTTTTTATTTCACAATTTTTAGTGGCCCCATGGAATTATGCTATGACTGGTTAAAAATCTACTGTTTACTAAGCTATTACACTGATCGCGAGCAATTTACTCTTATCCGTTGAGGAGTTCCAGTATCTATCTTCGAAGATGTTCATCAGATCTTCACCAAATTGAAATGGGACCAACTTTGAAGTATACCCTTTCAAACAAAAAAAGAATTTTCAAAATCGGTCCAGGCGTTTTCGAGTAATCGGGGAACATACATAAAAAAAAAAAAAAAAAAAAAAGATTCCGACGAATTGAGAACCTCCTCCTTTTTTTGAAGTCGGTTAAAAAGTGAACAATTTTCCCAACAGGGGTGTTACGGATATTCGCATCCGCATCCGAAAATGTAGAACATGCGCATTAATTCAGTGTAATAATGTCAAAATACTGGCATCCGGCAACAACCCTGGTCTATATGAGTTCTTTAGATTGATATCACATTGATTTTTATCGATTTATTAGTCGAGTTTCACTATGCCATGGTCTAAGTAGAGATTTCGCGCTTATATTTTCCTTGGGAGATCTGGCTTATTATAGTTAATTTAACAAACTTACCTGAAACTTGGGCCTGTGTTCGTCCACTGCCGCGTTGAGCGCGCCCTGGTGGCGCATATAGAAGGTGTGCTGGTGCACACACATGCGCCACACGTACTTGCCGTCCTCGGGACTCGGCAGAGTGAACGTCGCCGACTCTCCCTGCTTCTGGCATTCGATGCTGAACGTGCGCTTGTGGTTTATCACGTTCGTAATGTCCATCCACCTGCAAAAGAAATTTATTATAGAACTATGTAACTGATACCCAGACTTTAGGATCAATCCCAGACTAACACAGTAACAAACTTACCCTAAACTTTAATCTATTTACTAAAATAACTAACTAAAAACTATCTGTCAACTGGCCACACTATTTGGGATACAGTGAATGTTTTGTGTTTGGAAAATCAGCCGACCGGCAGACGTGACATTCTGTAACAGGCAACAGCAAGTAATCCTCCCTGTGCTGTATCAGAAAACCCGGAAAACCAAAGAGTTCTCGCGGGATTTTCAAAATGTGCAGAACGATACGACTGACGGACAGACGTTTTAGTAATAGGCACCCTTTGTACGGAACCCTAACCACCAATTCGACTAAAACCAGTCTGTCGACACTCGACTTTTGCAGGACACAATCTGAAATGTGCTGCAAATCATACTGCGAAAACGATGGTTTCTCTTACCGATAGAAGTGAGGAGTGTCACTCGTGTCAGTCAGTACTCGGATGCCGGTGAGCGAGATAGCGATAGTGACCTCGCTGTGGTCGCGCTTGTCGCGCGCCGTGAACATCTCCTGGCCATATCCTCGCAGCTGCTGGCATGTTGTGATGAATCCTTCTTCTGCTTGCGCCTGAGGAATAGCTTTTTTATTAGTTTTTCGAATTCCCTCAAAAGGAAAAATGGAACCGTTATAGAAACACTTTGGTGTCCATCTGTCTGTCTGTCTGTCTGTCGTGTTTGTCAAGACCCATCAAGGGAATCGAACCTATAGGGTATTTCTCGTTAACCTAGAATCATGAAATTTGGCAGGTAGCAATGTCATATAGCACACCGGAGAAAAAATTTAAAAAAGTTTTATTTCTTGTATAGTATGGGACCCGTCATGTCTGAGTCTAACTCCCACTTAACTAATTTTTTTAAGTAACGAGGCTTTTACCTGACAGTCCTGATTAAATTTGACTATGAGTTTTAGTTTATTTTTAGGTTTTATCAGTACTTTCGGTAAGCGGCCGAAAGTACCTAATGTACATCGACCTTTTTTTTTAAAGGCTGACATTTCGGCTTTGTAGAGCATTGTCTCTGTCACTCATACCTATATAACGTTTTGTCGGTCTCAACGACAGGGACAACGCTCTACAAATCTGCTATCTCCTTCTAAAGGTATGTACATTACTTTCGGCCGCGTATTGTACCTACATCGTTTAAATTTGGAATCAATTAGCAATAGTTTTGCCATTACTCATTATAGGCATATTTTAACACATTTTTTATACAATAAAATTATAGTATCAATACTATGTTGCTCAATCGAATCAAATACATATTCATCGGGCGTACTAACTATTGCATGATTGCATTGAGCAATTATATGAAAACTAATTGTTATTTGGTTGCTTTATTAATACTAATCTGCTTTCACCTATGTACCTATTACAGATTACTTCATGTCATATCACACTAGTTACATATCACCAATAACATCACTACGCATATTATAAATGCAAAAGTTTGTGTTTGTTGGTTTATTGGTATTAGTGATGTAACAAATGTCATATTTTGGACCTACCTACCTGCCAAATTTCATGATTCTAGGTCAACGGAATGTACCCTGTAGGTTTCTTGACAGACAGACAGACAGACAGACAGACAGACAGACAGACAGACAGACAGACAGAAATTGAAAATGTTTTATTACATCAAAAAATATTTTTTTTTTATATCCACAAAACGTTGATATTTTCGTTACATTACTAATTGGTATGTCCTTCAATCACGCCACATTTGAGCAACGGATCGAAGTTTTTTTATCAAGGGCATAGTCAAAGATCTGGAGAGTGACATAGACTACTTTCTATCTGTCATGTATAAAAACCTACCTACATCATTTGTTTACCTTTTTATAATAAAAAGATAATAAAAGTGGGTAAGAGGAAAAATGATATTGTTGTACTGTCATGCTACTTAGCTCAATAAACACGTTCTCTGATTAAATATCGTATTATTTAACATAATACTATCACAAAAAACCAAAGAGTTCCCATGAGATTTTTAAAACCTAAATTCACGCGGACGAAGTCACGGACATCAGCTAGTTAGTAAATAAATGTTAAACTATTTTATCATCGTGATATTTACATGATAAATGATAATTGCAACAGTAAATAAGTGCTACAATATAAGATTTGCAAATATTTGCAACTTACAAGAAGAAATAACTTTATTGGCTTGACTAGCTGATGCCAGCGACTTCGCCCGCGTGGAATTAGGTTTTTTGAAAATCCTGTGGCAACTCTTTTATTTTCCTGGATAAAAAGTAGCCAATGTCACTCTCCAGGTCTTTCTTTATACCCATGCAAAAATCACGTCAATCTGTTGTACCGTTGCAACGTGATTGACGGACAAACCAACCAATGATCCGTCAGTAGTTTGAGCTGTGCGTTGATAGATCAATCAATCAGTCAGTGAGTCAGTCACCTTCTTGTTTTATATATTTAAGATGATAATTTAATTTTTTTTCTCTTTATTTTTTTGGGGGTTTAGTCTCAATATTTAATAAGTTTCAATAATTTTGTAAAGCGGTGATAATAAAAAGAATACCCGGCTGAGTTTGTTGTGGGCTCTTCTCAGACCTGGGCGCGTTTGGAACCCTCGTAGCTTTAGTTTTAAGTTTGCGTAATAATTATCACCACTATATCTTAGAAATCCAACATCTGACCTTCAAAAAGAGTTATTAATTACCTATTTTGAATAAATCATTTGACTTTGACTTTAAATCATCATCACAATTTCAATCTATTGCTGGTCCAGTACAAAGCATGGACCTCCTAGTCCACTACGCTGGTCAAGTGCAGATTTCACACACCTTTGAGAACAGTCACTATAAAGAACTCTCAGGTATGCAGGTTTTGGTGAATCATGATATTAATGTCCAATAGTAGCCACTAATCTGATAAGCTTCTAATAAATTAATTATTCAGATTTAAGTGACTCTCTAAGGTTTCCCATCACTACATAACTTTAGATGGTATAAATCTTGTTACATAAACCATTCAGGAACTACATCCATACTAATATTATAAATGCGAAAGTGTGTCTGTCTGTCTGCTAGCTTTTCACGGCCCAACCGTTCAACCGATTTTGATGAAATTTAGTACAGAGTTGGCTTATATCCCGGGGAAGGACACAGGCTACTTTTTATCCTTTTACATGGGATTTTAAAAAAATAAATCCACGCAGACGAAGTCGCGGGCATCATCTACTATTTAATAAATTTTGCAATCATTTTAATGCTAATAACTAGTTATAATGTCTACAAATTTGCACTAGACCTAAACACTACTCATTCTGAGACGTGACCCATTCTCAGTAGTGGGCCGGCGATGGTTTGATTCAGAAGATGAATTATAATGCTGACTTACCTGTGGCATGTTGTGCAAAGACATATGATGCTGTATAACAGCTGCAGTCAACCATTCCAGCCGCCCCGTCTCTGCCAATGTGCTGCTCTCTATGATCTGTCCACCATCTAACATTTGCTTGGGAAACATCAGCAAATTCTTCAAATACTCAACAGTGTGACGTTCCCTGTCATGGTTACCATACTCCGCTTGGCGACTATAAGACGCCAACACCACAGCTTGCTGACAATCACAAATTATCCGACCTTCCACTAAATCGTTCTTCAGTTGCAAGAAGTAATGGTAGCGAGTAACCTCATCAGTAATTAAACTCGTTCCGGAAATAACGTAGTACATGACACGTAAGTATAACTGGTGGGACGAAGCGAATTTGTCTAGCTGGAGTTTCAAAGGTCTGTCTAGTTGAACCCATCTCGGTTGCTGACTCCGATTTACGTAACGAAGGCCGAAGAACTCAGGCTGGTTGATCGCTTGTCTTTGACACACGTTGTCCAAGCACTCTTGGCCCGTGCTGTCCACGGACAGCGTGCAGTCCGCGACGCCTCCGTCCAAGAGTTCCACGCTGATGACAAAAAGACTCTTCGACGCCACATTGTATTGCCGCGTCTTCTTCAACTTGAGCTTGAAAGGCATCTTCCCGCTCTACCCGGCCCCGGTTCGCAATAACATCACGAAACAAACGTTACGTTATACATTTATGGCACAAGAATGTAGGGAAATGAATACGATGCATCCGTTACCCGCGCCACATATTTTCAATACACAGCGAACAATCCTTAAGTTATATACCAATTATCACTAATGAATAATCACAGTTTATTTCAATAAATCGTTTCAAGACACTCGATGGGTGGATTTAATTAGAAAATATAAAAAAAATGCCAAGTAAACACATTACAAAATAAGAAAATCACTATGTTGCGGCCATGGCAAATGACAGATGAGCGATTGACAGCTAACTGACAGTTCCAGTGTTGCCGTAGTAAAAATGCGGAAATCCTACTAAGTTAAATGAACAAAGCAAAATGTTAACCAAACAAAAACTGGGAAATAATTTATAGCGCGAACGATAACTACAAAAAACTTTTGCATTTTTACCTATATAGTCTTGTCTAAATTAGTTGGACGGGTTTTCCGCAATATGAAAAGGTA
The DNA here is from genome assembly GCF_902806685.2 of Maniola hyperantus. Taxonomy (NCBI): domain Eukaryota; kingdom Metazoa; phylum Arthropoda; class Insecta; order Lepidoptera; family Nymphalidae; genus Maniola; species Maniola hyperantus. The sequence continues at coordinate 513,059 of NC_048546.1, read as the reverse complement.
TTTTATTTTTCTGGTCAGGCTTATTAGCCTGTTATTTCTATACAAATAATCAGCTCTTGTATTAGGCTTAGTCGTCAACCGATAGACATCCACAGAAGTCCTCTTGAAGGAAATTCTACACGGGCCACGGTCTTGTACCCACCTGGCTCCAGCAGCTCATTTTGGCGTCATATTCTTTTGTGGAGTTCTGCCAATGCTGCGCTAGCCACAAAATAATCTCTGATTTGAACTATTGACTTTAGAACATTACAGTTAGAGATTATAGTTTAAAGCAATGTTATTTAAATAAAACAATGGAGAAACAGTAAATAATTTAATTTGATTTATAAAAATAGTTAAGTTAATATATACAAATTATTTTTTCTTAAAGTTTCCCGCAACCATGTCAGAGAGCTCATGAGTACTTCTGGATTAGAGGTGTCAAAAAATAATGTACCTAATAAATTTATTAAATATATAAATGTATTCAAGATATTAGTTTTTAGATTAAAACAAAATTGAATACAATATATAATAAGTAGTGAAAATTTGAGAAAATCCTTCCTAAAAAATAACTCAGGCGTTCGATCTTTGATACGCCGCGCGCGGCGCGACCGAGCGACGATATTAGAATAAAATATATTAGGTAGGTACAGCTGAATACAAATATCGTCGCGATTCGACGGTAAATAATTATTACATCGAATTTTCGTATTGGCCTGTTACATGTTGACTGTGATGATACGAGTATGCGGCTAGTATTTTTATCATTTTGTTTGTTTCGTAATAAATTTTGAATGCAGTTTTATTTATTTGTGAACTTGAGTGTCGATAAATATTTAATGCGAATAATTGTAATGTAGATTAGGCAAAATAATGTAGATTAGGTACATTTTTGTGTTGTGATAGATTTGTGTCGCGCGTTAATAATACCTATTATAGTAGATTTGTTCTTTTTGGAAATACTTGCGTCATTTTATAAATCGTATGAGAAAATGTTTTTCAAAGTGTAGGTATTATCATACATTTAAGTATTATAGGTAATAGGTTAGGTACGTGAAGTGGTATTGTTCTTTTTAGAAATCATCATCATCATTTTATAATTCGTATGATAATAAATATGTAGAAATGTATGATAATAAATATAGTAGTTACCTACTAAAAAGATTTTTTATAGGTAACTAGGTAAACTTACCTACCTATTGTATTGTAGGTATCTACTTGACATTGCTTTATCGTTCTACTTGTTTTTATTTTTACATACATAGGTAGGTACTAGGTACTGTATTCCGCGACAGGTTGAGATGGCAATCGGGGTATGAGGCGGGGGTGACACCCCGCACACCCGCACGTCACCCTCGCTCGCCCGCACTGGGTTAGCACAGGGGCCGTGCGGGTGTGCGGGGCATTCCCTCCCCGATTGCCATTTCGACCTGTCGCGAAGGTATGCATTGGGTACATATTAAGAGTAAAATTTAAAATTTAAATCAATCGAGTTAAATATGAGTTAAATACAAGCTATACCCTAGTTCTCGACCTTATTGACGGTTATGAGAAAGTTGTTTTTTGTCATATTCTTGTTCAGTAGGTATCATTCATAGATTGTTAAAATGTTGTTCCCTATGTCAATAAGGTCGGAAATCGCTTGCACCCATTTATCTGCTTGCGCCTCATGGTGAAATCGGTGCAAGCAAATCTCGACCTTATTGACGGTTATGAGAAAGTTGTTTTTTGTCATATTCTTGCTCAGTATAATTCATAGATTGCTAAAATGCTGTTTTCTGACTATGTCAATAAGGTCGAAAATCGATTGCACCCATTTTTCTGCTTGCGCCTCACGGTTCAAGCAATTTTTTTTTGTAACAAAATAATGTAACGTTAATAATTATTAAATATTTGTCTGTAACACGTGATAATATTGTGATACACACATGAACCTGTATTTGACACCTCTATTCTGGATATGTTGTCATTTTTTTTTGTATTAGGCATATAAATCTTAATGTAGGTAGTCACAGTCAACTCTTATCCGGGTGAAACACTTTTAACTGCAAAAAACTGACAAAGTACTGACTAAAAAATATTAGCTAATAGTACATTCGACTGAAAATATGGTTAAAATATTTTAAACTAGCTAACGCCTGCGACTTCGTCCGCGTCAATTTAGGTTTTTCAATTTATTTTTTTATTTTTTTAATATAAAGAATATTAGCCATGTTAAATGATTAATATTCCCCTTTCCTCTCCAACTAAGCGTCAGGCTTGTGCTAGGAGTAGGTACGACAATAGTGCAACGGGCGGGGTTTGAACCGTCGACCTTTCGGTTTTCAGTCCACTCCTTTACCGGTTGAGCTATTGATTCCGTAATTCCGGAAGAACTCTTTGGTTTTCCAGGATCAAAAGTAGCCCTTGTGTTAATCCAGGGTATAATCTATCTCCATTCCGGATTTCAGCCAAATCTGTTTAGCAGTTTTTTCACGAAAGAGTAACAAACATACATAAATACACACAAACTTTCTCCTTTGTAACATTAGAGTGATAAGTCCCCTGGCTCCACTCAGTCTTGTGTCTTAACCTTAGTGTTTTTAAAAAGGTTAACCCAGAAGACTCACTTCTTTGCCCCTTCATTCAGCCTCAGTCTACTCGACCTTTATTACGCTACAGAGGTCAATAGCTCGTATTGCTCACCATGACCCCCTTCACTTCATCCAGAATTTTCCTCGCGACCTTCTGACTTCGCGTTTTATTAAAAAAAACCCTGTAGCGGCAGGACAACCATGACTTCGAGAAGTTGGGGTGCTCCGATTTCGTTCTGGTCTACACGCGACGTAATTACAATGCATTATTTATGAACTAAACGGTGATTTATTCCAGCCAAGGGTTTTGGCTGTCCAGATAAAATTATGTTTTGACCAATCCAAAAATACTATTGCAGTTAAAATTAGTTTTAACTGGATAAGAGTTTTGACTATAACAGAGTCATTGTTCATTATACAGAAGAGAGCTCTTTAAAGATTTAAAAATATTTAACAAACGTCATACGTATTTTATACTACAATACTATTCTATACTTTCAAATCGTATCCTATGTCTTGGAGCTTTTTGCTTTAGGTATGTACAGCCAATCTCTTGGTTCCTTTAGGACTTGCATTAACTTTTCTTCAGGCGAGTTTGGTTTTGGCTCGTGCATATATTCCCATTTCTGTAACGATACAAGAACATGAAATTGTGGATAATTAGTTTGTATTTTAATATCGTTTATAATGATAATTTGAAAAACATTTTATTCTAAGCTATTGAAATAAACCAAAAAAAATATACATAATATACTATCGTTTTATCTGGCATGACATTTGAAACTAAGATGAATACTTACAGCATTTAAGGGAAGCGACATAAGTATAGATTCGTATCTAGCTTCGGGTGTGTTCAGACCGAATTTAGTGCCTCTATCGTATATCAGATTAAACTCCACATATCTTCCTCTACGGAGCAGCTGCCATTGCCGTTCATGATAACCGTAGGCGTCGTCTTTGTGCTTTTGAACTGAAAATACAAAAGTCAAAGGATTTAGGTATTTCAAAGTAGGTTCATTGTACACTGTACAATAATTTCAATGACAATTGCCAATATTTTAATTTCACAAGTATACAGACCTATTAAACTATATAATAATTTACAAACAAACTTTTAAATTTAGTAAAATGTTTTTTTTAAATCTGGCAATACAAATTACAAACCGACTTTAAAATGTTGCCACAGTCAAAACTTTATACCAAATTGGTAGAAATCAGTTCACGCTCACCTATTGGTAAATAGCTAGGTATGACGGCTTCAGCACAAGATGTGACAAACTCAAATGCTCTCTGTTGGTCAGGATAGTCGACATCGTCGAAGAATATTCCACCCACACCTCGCCGCTCTCCGCGGTGAGTTATGTGGAAATAATCGTCACACCACTTCTTAAACCTATCGAGAGCAAATGATTATATTAAATTTTTTAAATGTTTTAGAAAATTTGAAGATCAAAAAAATATGTACGTTGTTTTACTAACTAACACGATTAATAAATCAATTGTTTGTCAAATGATATTTTATAAAATCACAAATTGTAATTCTTTTGTCAAGTGAATTACATATTTATAGAACCAGAAGTTTTATAAATGATTCATAATAATTTTGCCAAACGTTATTTGTAAAATAATAATTTGTTTTGTGTTTTTTGTGAAATGATCGGTCACCCTTGGCTTTATCTGAGGGACTCACTTTGCATAGTAGCTGTCATTATGTGCGTCGCAGGCATGTTTGAGCGTCATGTGGAAATGTATCGCGTCTTCTTCGTTGAGGTAGTATGGCGTCAAGTCGGTACCGCCTCCGAACCACCAGTGGACCTCTGATATAAACAATAAAATAAATCAACATCACAATAAGTCACATAGGTGTATGAGTGACAGAGATGGTGCTCTACGAAGCAGAAATCTCTTTTTAAATTTCAATATATAATATTTCCTGCCAGATTGACCATTCACTACAACTTGACGCCTGAAGTTATATGTTGGCACCATTGCAAATCACACAATAATCAACCCTAAGTTCTAAGGAATAAAGCAAACAAAGCAATTGTGCCAACATGGCGGCAGGGGTTAAGTTATAGTGAACATAGTGATATATGAATATTGAATACAGTGCGACAAGGCTATCTTGGCGCCTGGCGAAAATCGGAACTAACGTTGCCGTCAAGTGTCCCCTTTGTTTTTGTTTGAATATTCTAAACCTTTGTTCTCCAACAGCGCCCCTCCGTCAATGTCATTCAAGTGCCAATAGAGCCTTGTCGCACTGTATTGAGATTGACCACCATGGCCGACATTTGGTCAGATAAATATGATTATGCTCACCATTCTTATCCTTGACCTCGAAGTATCGGTAGTTGAAGTGTATGGTCGGCACCATGGGGTTGCGTGGATGGATCACAGCGCTGACGCCGGCCGCGAAGAATGGCAGCTCCTTGCTCTCGAAGTTTTTACCTCTACAAATATTTCAAACCCATCAATGGGGCCGATTCTCTTGTACACAATCTCTAAACTAAACTAAATTAACAGGTCTAAATCTACTGCTATCCTTTGCCGCAAGCAATATTATGAAAGGGATAGCAATCGATTTAGACGTGTCATTTTAGTTTAGTTTAGAGATTGTGTACAAAGGAATTAGCCACAATATTTAACACTACCTAGACGCTGGGCACTGTTAAAGTTAAATCAAAACATATTTTAAGATGATGCCCACAACTTCGTATGGTATATTTAGATTTTGAAAACACTTGTTAAATTTCCCTAGGAAAATCACCCCGATCCAATGCTTCATTGCAGCACACATATTTAACTTAGTGTCAAATGGTCTTCATATTGACGCTATGTCAACAGTGACAGATGTCTCATCACTAACATCTTACGCTCACATGACGCTCACTGCTATTAGCACGAAAATGGCAAAAATCCCTTTAAAAACAGGCCAGCAATCGCAGATCCAGCGTACTTGTATTATCAGACTCCAAAAAAATATCATCTTCAATCTTCCAATAAAATCGTTGTTTGTTTTACCTGCTCTTCATCTGTTGAACAGCAGCAGGCGGCAGCTTCCCCGAAACGACAGAAATATTGACGCCAGCCTTTTCAAACACTCTACCATCTTGTAATACACAAGTGATTCCCCCACCGCCTTCCTTACGGATCCATCGGTCCACTTTGAACTTTGACTCCTGTAACATTCAAAGTATAATATAATTGCCCGAATCGGTAACAAATACCGGTATTTTAATAATGAAAGGTTCGTTCATACCGGCGAAGGTAAAAATATATCGTTGTCATAATCATACTCGTCAGCTGTTTTTTCATCTTCCCATGCCTACAAACACACACCCAGTTGTATTACTTCAGTAAATGATACTGAAATAATATTGATGAAATTCTTATGGAAGCGATAATCGTTTCAATTATCAATATTAGTAGCAGTAGTCAACACAGAATAATTTGGAGCAAAAAAGAAACGTAAGCGAAAAGCCAAACATAACAGGAAAAGGAAGGTTACACAAAACAATTCCATTAAGCATTTTCATTCCGAATCGCAACATCACTTTACTGCCCTCAAATAAAAAAAGTGAATAGTAGAATTTTTGTATGGTTTTTATTTTTTTTACTGCCAACACTAATTAGGGTAAAAAAATGGTAGGCTTACTGAATAATATTCTACTTTTTTTCCCATTTGGCTTTACAGCTGGAGCCTACCAAAATTAAATAAAATACAATTTTACAATAATAACAAACCGCATCCTCTTCTTTTTCCAAAGCCCTACAGAACTCTGCCTGTATCCTCATGATGAGCATTTCCATCTGTGTCTTCATATCATCCTGGTTCTTCTCCAGCTGGCTGATTGGAGTGATTGGTTCGGCCATGTAGTTCCTGAGTTGCATTATTTCCTTTGCCTCAACCTTAGTTTTATTTTGTCTGTACTGATTGTATGTGACATACCCGGCTCCTATTATGGCAGCACAGTAGAAGCTAAAAATATTTTTTATTAATAAGTATAACTTTTCTTTCAGTGTAAATGTAAAAACCGGCCAAGTACGAATCAGACTCGCGCACTGAGGGTTCCGTAGTACAATCGTATTTTATCGAGATTTTGCACGATAAATCAAAAAATTCTTACTAGATCTCGTTCAAACCAATTTTTGGTAGAAGTTTGCATGGTGATGTACATCATATATTTTTTTAGTTTTATCATTCTGTTATTTTAGAAGTTACAGGGGGGGGGGACACATTTTACCACTTTGGAAGTGTCTCTCGCGCAAACTATTCAGTTTAGAAAAAAATGATATTAGAAACCTCAATATCATTTTTGAAGACCTATCCATAGACACATATGGGTTTGATGAAAAAAATAATTTTTGAGTTTCAGTTCTAAGTATGGGGAACCCCAAAATTTATTGTTTTTTTTCTATTTTTGTGTAAAAATCTTATAATTCTGTTCACAGAATACATCTACTTACCAAGTTTCAACAGTATAGCTCTTATAGTTTCGGAAAAAAGTGTCTGTGACATACGGACGGACAGACAGACAGACATGACGAATCTATACCTAAGGGTTCCGTTTTTTGCCATTCGACTACAGAACCCTAAAAATGGGTGACATTTTATAGTCCAGGTATTTAGACAACAGATACCATTTCTATATATTATTATTTAGTATTCTGTGATAAGTCTAATTAGTTTGTCTTTCATTGTTTTGAGGTTAATTTATTGACTATTAGTTAAGAGATTAATATGTAGTTTAATATCTTTGAACTATTAGTATAAGCCTTTGTTTATGTGAAGAACTACTCATTCTACATGCTATGACATCATTTTTATAACTTAGGGATCTGTAGTAAAATAATAATAATTATTTGTTCATGAACACATTTTTTTGGTGATGTAACTACAAATTCACGGTTTTCGGATTTATTCCTTTATTTGTGCTATAAGACCTACATACCTAGCAAATTTCATGATTCTAGGCCAACTGACCCCAACCCCATAGGTTTTCTTGACAGACACGACAGACAGACGGAAAGACAGACAGACAGACAACAAAGTGATCCCATAAGGGTTTCTTTTTCACTTTTAAGGTACGGAACCCTAAAAAAATACCGTTTAAGAAATTATAAGCGTCAGTTTTTAGCAACTAGCATAGCTTTGGCTACGGAACTCTATCAATACGTGCTCTGGTATGTACTTGACTAGTTTTCATTATAACTTTCCACTAAAGCATGGAGAGTTTCAGAGATGTTTACATTTACATGAGCGGAGTCACGTATTTCCAATCGATTGGGAACAAATATAAACTCAGAAAAACTTACGTTATTGGCCGATCTCTTATCTTTTTGTAACTTCCAACATAACTTAAGGTCTTGAAACTCCTTATGGCCACTTTGTAAGACATTTTTGGCTAGATTTTATTTGAAAAATAATAATTTGCTTCCAAGTTTCACATCGACCGCCTGCTATTGACGTCCGAGCCGGTTTGACATGAAGACATGACAAGGGACAAGTGACACTTGTGATCCAAAGCTTGTGATAATCTCTTTGACGTTTCTTTGTTTGGTTGTGCGCGCCGCCTGGTGTCGGCGGCTGGAAGCGTTATCAGCTGTAGAATTTTCGTCCGCAAGGCGCGCCGCCTGCTGCCGAGCGGAGCATGTATGCGCAATCAGCAATGTGTGTTCATCTCTGTCCGTAGCACGTGCGGTGGGATCGATCGGCCTCGTCGCGCTCTTTCCGCCAGCGCCAGTCCGCGGCGATCCGTGCGACTGTGACGGAGTGTGGCAGAGCTCGGGCTGCGCGCGTGTGCCGCTCCCCGTATCGATCCGCCAGCAGACCGCATTGCCGTACATTGCGAGGCGCGGAGGCGGTGCCTCGCCTAGTTTTCGTCGATTGTCCGCGTGGCTCGTCGGCGGTCGGCGTCGGCGACGGCCCGGGCGGCCCTGCGCAGAACGGGCGAGCGGCGCGGGAGCCACCGACCCTCTTGCTGCCAAAACCGGCTCGCTGTCCGCGGCGGACGGCTGTGATGTAGCCGCGGCCTTCGGACAAAGGACCCGCGGAGACGCGTTCGCGATGAAGAAGTTCACTTTCAAGGGGGTGCTGGACGGGTTCCGCAGCTCGGTGCAGGCCGCGCCGCGCGGGACCGAGCAGGAGATCCAGGAGACGCTGCGGCCCGATCACTTCCAGATCAAAAAGGTGAGTCTGCAGTGCTACTCCGCAGCAGACGAGGGAGCGGGGGCTTCGCGGCTTGTGTGGAGGCGTATTTACGACACGGCGCCGCTCGAGTCTGTGCCAGCATTCCGCTCGCGTGCACTGTTTTGTAAACTAAGGTCCGTTGACACGACATGCCTATCAAAACAATCGCTCCGTTTACGATTGCCTCGCTCATTTCGCAGATTTGCAACGCTCGCAGTCGAGAAGTGACAAATGCCAATACACCACGATAAATTCAGTTGCTTATCGAGTGGGAGGATTCATTTTACTAGTAAAAAGCGATAAGTTAGCACAGTTCCGCGCGCTGACGTAAGCCGTCCTTGGCCGTGTCATCTGTTAGCGCACTAAACATAATCTGCTTAGCTTGCCCATCGTGTAGGCAACACAGAAAACCTGCCATCTGTCACCCGTGAGTGGAGGTGTGACAGTGGTAGCGGCGTCGGACGGACGGAGCGAGAGAAAAAAGATGGACGATATAAAAGTAATTAAGCGAGATATAAGTACTAGGTGATTAATTAAGCTAGATATAAACTAAGTGGATGTTACAAGTGTACCTGAATATAAGACTGTGGACATCGGAACTGCGTTTGATTCATATTAGGGTCATCCCAAGACTAATAAACCCGGATTGGAGGTTAAGTTGTTTATATCAGAAGATTGGATGTGATTCATGCCCAAAAATGCGGGTCTATCCTGGAAGATGTCAAAAGTGCCTGTACAAGACGCATAGCAACATATTTATTAGGTACTTATATCGGAAATTATATGAAGAAACCTACCTGAACGAATAACAAAGTGAATATGAAATATATACAAACTGCAATGGTGCTACACTATTACTTTGGGAGTACTTGAGTAGACCTGTATCGAGTTGGAGGGCTTGTCTCCAACGCAACTACTCAAGAGATTGGTTTGAGGAAAGCACCTTGCACTGTCTGGAACAAGCAGAAGTACGTAGGTCGATGGGTCCAATGCATCCATAGGTTGTATTGAAACGGTGAATCTGTGTACTTACCTTCTTACAGTGGATGTTCATTAAAGCATGGGTGAATATTAAGAGTGCCTAATGTTAGATTACTGCATCAAAATACCTAAGTAGGTATTTGATAAGTTACAATATTACCAATTGATACTTTTAGAACAGAGTAAGTGAAGGCTATAATTATTAATAGTAAGTAGATATCAGCATTATGACTTATTTGAGAGTTCAAAGTAAGGGATTATAGTTTTGTTCTGACCGCTTTAATGGATTATTATGTAGGGACATACCTAGCCCAAGATTTGATCTATGAAGTTATAAGTAGTTTAATTTCAAGACTGGATGCAACGCACCGTAGTACTAACACCTTGTATTTTAAAATCGAAATAAGGTAATAAGTGATATGAAATACTTTAAACCAAATAGGCACCTACCTATATTAAAGTAGAATCAAGAAAACAATTAGATTATTATGTAGGTAAGTACTTGATACATGAGCTAGTGTAGAAATATAAAAAATAGAGTTTATTTGCTAGAATGTGGTACAATTTGGTCTTAAATCTGTTTTGATCTAACACATTCGACCAATAACTGAGTGTGCAAATTATTACCTATAGTACATTATCATAGCATAATAAAATGTGAAAATTTAGAATGAATATCTACTTAACTTTATCTATCTAGGAAGTAATGTTAACAGTATAATTTTATTCAAGTCTTAATTTAAATCATTCAACAATCATTTAAAAAAAAGAAATATGTACATGTGCTTTAGTTAAAAATAGAAATAATAATCTTACAATAACAACGGTCATATCTACATCAATGGGTCAATCAATGGTTTTAGTGCAAAATTTGGGTTATATACAGGGGTCTGATATAATCAAGTAGGTATGTACTTGATACTGGTGTCACTTAAATGAAATATTTCCGAGATTATTCAACTGTTACCATTTTTTTCATGTTTTGACAACTTTTCTGATGATGTCCACGACCCTGTGACCCCGACTTGACGATGAGGTCGACGAATGTGAGATGAACAAGTGGTTTTGGCCTGCATCTGTGGTGGAGAAGTGCACATAACCTTCAAGTTGTGATTGGAAGCAGTCATGTACCTGCATGGATCGGATAAGAACACAGTAACTCTTGGTGTGAGGCCTGTTGTAATGATACAAAAGAAAAAAAAGCCATCCCGGCCTGCCTCATTATGATGGAGGCTGTAACCTCAAGGTATTGTTATGTAATACAGTAATAAGAAGGTAAGAAACATCTGAATACTACTATGGTTAATTGAGGCAAATCTAGTTTACCTAGTAACTAAAATAAAGTCTTAAAACTTTGAATTGAATAGTCTCAATATGAGTAGTTATTCTTCTTTAATTAAATAATTACATACTTAACTATACACATAGTAATATTTTAGTACAATTTAAGGATAGAATGCCTGAAATATGTGTCAGGTGCATGTGTTTTCATTACCTACCATTTAATGTAAGATTTTTTGGATTTGGGTCTATGGTAGGCATGGTATGGTTGTGAGAATGATAGACAGTGATAGGGAGACTAATAGAGTCGATTGCCAGATGCACCCATTGAATACCTATCTACCGACTGAATAGTCTGTATTATGTACTGACAGACATAGATCAACCCGCAGGCCCTGCATAATCAAATATGATTTGAGTTCTCTACTAAGCTACTACTGGACATAAAGAAAAGATTTTGGAAAATTAGACCTGGGGTGGATCAGCTAATAAATAATTAATTGGTCCACTAGATAAAGTAGGTAACATTGAACCTATTTTGAATCTGTAGGTTTACTTATTCGACCAAATTAGAGTTATTAGATTACTTTGAATACCTAGTAAGTATAGGGTATGAAATATCAGGTTTGAATTAATCTAACTATGTACATACCAGAAACAGAAAGACATACAACACTCATGCTCACGAAAGTAGCCATGTGGATGTTGGAATTTTATTTGATTCTTATACCAATAAAATTTATATTAAGTGCTAGTATGTACTTTTGTTCCGTTTGCTCACCCTTGTGGAAATTATAAATTACATTTGCTGCAACCACCATTTAAGGAGAGGTGAGGTTATGAAAGGAAAATGAATTGAATCATTATTATATTAACCTAAAGTGAATTTAACTGATCAGATCAGATGAAAATAAATAAATGGACTTGAATTAAAATATTTATTTATCAGCATAACAGTGGTTCTTTCAAATGTTCTTAGAGTTTTATAATTAAAAAAGGTAAAATTATGTGAGCTATCACATTCATATAAAGTCACTAGTAGCTGACATCCTCTTATACTAATAGATGACATGCATTCGTGATTTTTAGAATTTGGAAAATAAAAATAATAATAAAATAAAAACACGTTTCCACTTCTCATGCTCGTAAGGTTCTATTTTACGCAGGCTATAAGAGGACTAAAGTGCGTTTCATGCTGTTATACACAAGGTATTTAGAGGTAAACAACAGTCTCTCTGAATGACATATGGATGAGAAAGAATTTATGTAATTTCTATGGTGCCAGTGAACTTTTGCACTTGTATTGAGGTTGCGACCTATACCTACCTACAAACTCATTACAGCACCCTCATTTAATCCCTACTCTTTTCGGTCAATCTATAGATATGTACTTATAGTAATATTATATTGTTACATTTCCTCGCAATCGAAGTGAAAATCAGTGTTTATAACTCGGCTCAAGTGGCTTGTTTGGTGCCCTTGTTGTACAATCTGCTTTCATAAATCAAAGCCTTTAGGTACTTACTACCTCGGAAAAACACACACTGAACAACAGGTTAACTACCAAGTACATCATATTTACTGTTGTTATTATTGGATTGGCTTACCAACTTAATAGATGATACTATCTGCTGTAATAATAGAAATTAGAAAGAAATACTAAGTTACGAAGTTCAATTTTTATGTACGAGTAAAGGAAACTTTAAAAGATGTGTCTCTAATAACAAAAGAGAGTTACGAAGGTGTTATTAAATGAAGCGGCAATGACTGTGGCAATGTTATGTATAACAGGGTCTGGATTGTTGTATTTCTTTATATAGCCTACTAACACATAATTTTATCATATCGTTGTTTCTCGGGTATAAATAATGCACGAATAATTCGATCTCTGACTTAGGTTTAGATCTGAAATAAGAAATGAAATTGTCAGTATACAGAGAAGTGTAAATCTTAACCTTGCAAGCCCCATCGGATAAATAGTGGAGAAACGGATTCCCTACCTTTACTGCCCAAATTTTGACTAGCTATTTGACTTTGGAAAAAGGAGCTTATGAGATGCATATTTTTACTAAATAAATAAATTATTAATATAATTATTATAAACAAAAGACGGATTTGTCTCTTGTGTGTGTGCCCTTAAATTATATTAAAATTTCAAACGAGTTGCACAATTATTATCACCTGCAGACATTACACGTAGGGCGATTGTCTAAAACCTGCATCAATCATTATTGTTCTGATTGGCTGAATTTGTGCGATTCTTGTTGCAACAATGCATTGTGGCCAATAGTGAGCGAGCATTAACCAATCAGAGATGATTGCGATCGTGACATTGTAGCTGTCAAACAACCGCGGTAGAGCCCACGGTGAACTAAAGATGTTTACTACTGTAGATACTCCACAAATAGTTGAGAATATCGATTTGAGTGTTGAGTTCAATAGTCTCGATAACTAGTCTTTCAAATCATTAATCAAATTACTGAAAGCCATAAAGCAAATTAAGAAGAAGATTAATCAAATGAGATATTAAGGGAGCAAACACTTAGCGGGTTTGCCATAAACGTTGACACTATAATATTCATTCTATTGACTGTACACAAATAATCGCTTCTGGTGGCTGTCTTGGGGAAGCTAATATAAAAAAATGGTGTTTAATATTGTTATGATATAACGTGTCATTGTTATGAATGTGATTATTATTTTTAGACTCTAAACGAACTGACAACCAGTGAATAAGAGAAAAGGATACCGACTTATGTATGGACTTAGTCCTGGTGCGATAAGCGGTGATCCCTGAGAATATTAGAAACGAATACCGACTTATGTATGGACTTACTCCTGGTGCGATAAGCGGTGATTCCTGAGAATATCTGAAAAGAATACCGACTTATGTATGGACTTATTCCTAGTGTGATAAGCGGTGATTCTTGAGAGTATTTTATGATAACCTAACGAGCAAATAAGAGAGAAGAATACCGACTTATGTATGGACTTATTCCTGGTGTGATAAGCGGTGATTCTTGAGAGTATTTTATGATAACCTAACAAGCAAATAAGGGAAACGAATACCGACTTATGTATGGACTTATTCCTGGTGCGATAAGCGGTGATTCCTGAGAATAGTTGAAAAGAATACCGACTTATGTATGGATTTATTCCTGGTGTGATAAGCGGTGATTCTTGAGAGTATTTTATGATAACCTAACGAGCAAATAAGAGAGAAGAATACCGACTTATGTATGGACTTATTCCTGGTGTGATAAGCGGCGATTCTTGAGAGTATTTTATGATAACCTAACAAGCAAATAAGGGAAACGAATACCGACTTATGTATGGACTTATTCCTGGTGCGATAAGCGGTGATTCCTGAGAATAGTTGAAAAGAATACCGACTTATGTATGGATTTATTCCTGGTGTGATAAGCGGTGATTCCTGAGAATATTTTATGATGAACCAACCGGCAAATGAGAGAAAAGAATACCGACTTATGTATGGACTTATTCCTGGTGAGATAAGCGGTGATTCTTGAGAATAGTTTATGATAAGCCAACAAGCAAATAGGGGAAACGAATACCGACTTATGTATGGACTTATTCCTCGTGTGATAAGCGGTGATTCCTGAGAATATTTTATGATGAACCAAGTGGCAAATGGGAGAAAAGAATACCGACTTATGTATGGACTTATTCCTGGTGTGATAAGCGGTAATTACTGAGAATAGTTTATGTAATATAACTTGTCCCAATTGTGTCAAAGCAATCGTGCCAAAGGAGGGCAGCATTGACTATAATATAGACCTAAGAATAAGGAATCAAGAATGACAAATGGAAGGTGGCAATACTGACGTAAACAATGGATCGTATTCCGGTGACAAAAGCTGGTCCTAGTAAGAACCAACAAACGAATTGGAAAACGGCTGACGAAGCGTCTGAAAAATGACGAACAATAATAGTCTGGTAAAACCTGATTCGATAATCCCGATGCGAGTGGACGGTGATCTTCAGTATGAACTTCAGCAACTGATCGGGTCGCGATGGTGACAAGAGGGAGTCTAGTTAATTTGATGGAAAACAAGCAGACTAATTCGGGGTCGGCAAGTGGAAAGGGTGTATCCTTTTTATTAATAATAATAGATTTATCTACAGAATAGAGGTACAGATAGATATCATGGTTGGAAATCACTTTACCTGTTCTAGCAGATACTCACTAATGTTCAAGGGTTACTTAAATTCAAATTAAAGTTCTTATAATTGACGTATTCCGTAATGATATATTAATTATGTCTTGCTGAATTCGGTACGTAGTAGCTAGAAGTTGTATAGACCCTTTAAAGTAGATCTAAAATGACATGCTGATTGTAAATGCTAAATATCGGTTCATGTTAATGTACATCTTCGCAGTCACTCATTGTATTACGTTGATGTTTGGTGGAAACAGCACAGTAAAGAGCAAATTCTTAAATACTATTTCAAGTAACATCTATTCCAATAGACTATATAAGCAGTTCGCGCACGAAGGCTTGCTTACTTCACTCGCTAGGTATTAATGTATGGATCGCTGATATGTTATTAAAGCGTATAAGTACACCAATGTATCACGAAATAATTTCCTACATCTTTGTCATTCATTTGTTACACACTGACACGAGACAAGCAACGGTGACCGATGCGGCAATTCACGGCTCAGCATGACGCTGGGTTGGTGCAGCGTTTGGTGCTGTTTGTCCTCAATCACCGTGTTCAAGTTAACCATATTATCATAAGAGGACGAGGGTCTCTGGCATCGTTCGTCCTTACGCGCTCAAGAATGTACAAGAATGGAAGTTTCCAGAAATCAGATTTTATTGTATGTTACATCAATTAAGTCTATAGTGCCATGAAGGACTCGTTGCTTGCGAGACAATAAAATGGGGCAACAAAACGCCGTCTGTTGCGCTCTCTATCGCACTTACGGGGCTTATGGTAGACACAGTTATGCATGCATCTGCCCCTAGTGCAAGGATGATATGGGGCATCACAGGTAACGAGTTTATAATAATACAATAATACCTTGGCTAACATCATTGTGACTTATTTTGTTATATTAATAATAGTATTTGTTGTGCTACAATCGAGATACAGTCAGAGGCAGTCGTCTCAGTTATTTGAAAATATAGGATTACATTTTACACATTGTAGATCTCATAGTGATCTGTACTGTGTGTATCATTATCAATTAGTGGATTCATGTTTCTTTAAATTTCTGGAATAATATGATTATTGGGGTCTCCTTAGAATACATTGTGGTTTGTTTCGATCTTAGTACTTATTAATAATAACAACTACATTTAACCATATTATTTATCTTGACTTCGTAGACATAGGTTCAATATTCAATAACTCAATTTGATAGGTAATTATCTTTTATTGTTATTCAAGTAGAGTACAAAATATGGTCACATAATATCTGTGCCGACATCTCTGCCTTTCTGGTCTGCAAAATTATTTTACAATCATTATTCATATACTTACCGATATTGCTTAGTATAATACTACATATATGCAATTAAAGATTGGCATATTGTTTTCTTATTATTTGTTTTACGTTACATACTTATATTGTAATATATATATATATTTTTTTTTATTTTATTTTTTTTCAACGGTGTCAATCAGTAGGTACCACTTGAGAATAATTAAATGTCAATTCACGATAATCAAATTGGTAATGCATGAAACACTACAAAGACATTATAATCAAGGTCAACTCATATCAAATATTCATCAATTGTATGAGAACATTGGATTATAAGATATTCTTTTAATTTATTTTTAAGTTTAAAGAAATTATGAAGTCTACAGAAGTAGTTAGGTTCATTAGTATATTGTAAAACTTTGTGATTAATTTTGTATAAAGTGTTAGTAATGGTCAATGGGATCCAACAACTCTTACCATATCTCTTAAAATGTATATACTAGTGAAAATATTGTAATTTGTGTTGCATTAGAGCATTATGTAGGATTAGAATTCATGTCATTACAGTGGTAAGAAGGAAAGGGCAAACAAACTTACTTTAATTGAAAACTGATAGTGACATTGTTTAAAATCATAGAGTACTTAGCACTCAGAATTCAAGTTGGTGATAATTCACTATCCTTCTTTTCTTTCCTCGTTGTTGTTTTGTTTAAGGTTGATTATATTTTATTCGCTTTAAATGCAAATTACCAAAGATGTTTTATAATTCTCATAATTAGTATTGCCACATTTGCCATGCAAATATTTATTCACGTATTACTAAATACAAATACAAACTTGAAGAATATGTAGTTCATAATAATATTTAAAAATAAAATTATTGATTTCACTATAATTTCCTTGTATTAAGTATTAACATAAATTGTGTTGATTTCAATATTTGATTATACTATTGTGAATTGGTTGTATACGTATATCACTAACAATAACTAGATCATACAATTTTCTTAATATCAAGCTTAAATCAGAATGACTTATAGTATTTACTATTTACTTATCTCAGTGTGATTTGTTGTGTATTTATAAGAATTAGACTTAAAGATGTTGATTGCAATGTACATAATGATTATTGATACCAGTATTTTGTAGGTCTCATTGGCACTTGTTTTGTGCACTTGTTAAATCTAACAATGTTAGCTTTGATCTGTTAGAGGAATTATTATACTAATCATATTAATTATAATATAGGACTGTTAAGGTATTCTATGTTGCTCCTATTGAGTTATGGGTATGAGGGCATTACCCTCGGTTGGAAGGCCGAGTGGTCAGATATGAGGACATATCTGGAGCAGGATGGACGCCTGTAGGCAACACAGAAAACCTGCCATCTGTCACCCGTGAGTGGAGGTGTGACAGTGGTAGCGGCGTCGGACGGACGGAGCGAGAGAAAAAAGATGGACGATATAAAAGTAATTAAGCGAGATATAAGTACTAGGTGATTAATTAAGCTAGATATAAACTAAGTGGATGTTACAAGTGTACCTGAATATAAGACTGTGGACATCGGAACTGCGTTTGATTCATATTAGGGTCATCCCAAGACTAATAAACCCGGATTGGAGGTTAAGTTGTTTATAATCGGTAATTTTAATACACGTTCACCTACTTACCTAAATACCAATACCTTCAGCCTTCGATGTGAAACTGGTTGAGTCCACCTGTCTGTTGCTGTTGATACAACCGAGGCCTTGTAGGTGGCAGAATTGCGTTGATATTGAGCTGATAACAGATTAGATATCGGTCCTGCACTCAATAATACGACTTTTTTGTTTGATGAATCACAATAATTTATTATAGGATGCATAAAGGCTTCTGAAACACAAGTTACTGATCTGAAATCATCCAATAATTATTGTTGACATCAGGCTTGGATAGATATTTTTGGTTTTTGCAGAAGTGCAGGACCAGAATTACCTGCGTCGCCCTTGTCCAATTATATCACAAGCCAATTAATAATTGTAAGATCTTTGAAACTAGGTCAAAGTAAGTACCGCGTACAGACTGGAAAAAACGCTCCCCAGAGAAAACTCGGAAACAACAAAACAAAGTTCTTCAAACGCCTTCACAAAACAGTTTTCTTTATTGTTCCATTGCCTTCAGCTTCCATTGTTCCACGAATATTGTTCACTTTAATAATTTTTTCATTCGTGTTCGACTGTTCGTGTTCCTTAATGTTTTCATCGATTTATAGGTACTTAGTTCTTTTTAATTTTTATAGCCAACGTGGTATATACTACATAAACTCTGAAGGTTTCTTTGCGACACCCGAGTTATGTTAATTTATCTTTGTGTCCATCCGTTCATTACTTAGTTACATGCGTCCATTGCTGAACATAGGCGTTTTGCAGAACACGCCACCACACACAAACCTCCTCCTTCATAATCCACCCACTTCCCGCCACCTTTTTGAGGTCACCGGTACAGAGGGCTGGAGGTCGTTCCACAATGCGTGTACTCTGAATAAATAAATGAACTAAAAATACTTCTCTCGAGCAAGCATCTTCTCCAACAGCTTCGGTTCTGCGACAGACATGGCTTGCTCACTGCCACTTCAGCATGCTAATTCTCTGGACTAGATATCGCTTACTTTGATTCTTAGATGGATTTTCTCATTGCGGATTCTATTCTATATCTCTCAAACAGACACTGAACGTAGGCCGCTGAGCAATTTTAAAGCATGGAGACGTCAAAATCAATATCATTTTTAAATTGAGTATACTGTACACCTTTTGAATCAAATCACGTTTGCCCGACCAAACTAAATGACAGACTTACCGTAACGCTCATATTGCATTTTAGGGCTTTTAGCAAATTTTCCACCTATGATGTTCACCCGATGATGCTCTCACCAAGGCTCTTGATCCAAATTGATCCCGTGGGGTCATAAACCTTGATTGAAATCAGTTGGTAACTGATCTGACTTGGAAAACCATTCACATAAGAATTAAGTCTTTAGCATAATGGTAGCATAGCATAAGCATAGCTTGAAAAAAAAACTAAGTAAAACTGACATTAATGAACGAAAAACAAGAGTCATGTAATTAAAATGATAAGAAACAGGAGAAGGGAAATGTTGGGATATACGGATACCTACCTAATGGAACTTCCATAATACGAAAAGGTGGACAAGGTAGACCAAGGATAAGTGATTGGGTAATTAGATCAAATTAAGAAAAAGGTTGGTTGTTCTGGGAAATATTCTTTAGTTAAGTAAGTACAACAAAAACGTTGCTAATAATGCGCTGAATATAGCACCAATACGAAAAAACATGTAGAAAAACAGAATTACGAATACATTTTTATATTAAAAAATCGTCATTGGAATTTTATTCAATTCACAACAACAACAAAATGGTCTAACTACTCGTATAACAACATCCAATTATCATTTATCAATTTTTATATTCAAACTGAAAAATTCTGCGCGACGGTAAATTTTACCCAACCGTTACCCGACCTAAAAACTTTGAATAGCATTTTATTCCTAACTGATTCTATAAACAGTTCATAAATAAGTCGAGTCTATTCAATTATAAAGTTAATTCATATTCTTTTGGCGTATGAACTTGAAATATCCGTCCTTTAAAAGTCGTCCGTTTTTTCGATAAGGGCGAAATGTTTTTCTCATCTATCTCGTTTCGTTTGAAGAACGGAAGATTCTATTCGCAAGATACGCTTCGGATTGTTTGGTCTCTATAGAGAAAGCTTTCAGCGTTTCCATTCAATATTTCTCATAATTAGATTTTCGTGCGTACCTTTTTAATTTGTGTAACAGCGAAGATAACCAATTTATTTCAGTAAAGGTCTTGGACGATCTAACCTATGGACTTGTAACGCGCCTAA
The DNA here is from genome assembly GCF_902806685.2 of Maniola hyperantus. Taxonomy (NCBI): domain Eukaryota; kingdom Metazoa; phylum Arthropoda; class Insecta; order Lepidoptera; family Nymphalidae; genus Maniola; species Maniola hyperantus. The sequence continues at coordinate 492,694 of NC_048546.1, read as the reverse complement.
TATTACGAATAAAAATTTCTGTCACTTTTGGTACGGGACGAGGAAACACTACATAGACAACTTGACACACTCACTCAACAAAGTTTTGTGTCATTATTAACACACACATATCTAAATCTTCAACACTACTACTTTTTACGCACACTAATAAGTTATATACATCAACATACAAAGACATTACGAGTGTAAGACAGTCAAATTGATTTGCGATGCTACCGTATCGATATTTTAAAATATATCGATAGTTTTTCAGAAACAAAAGTAGAAGTAAGAATTTATTACTCGTATTTAATTACTTAAAACCAGTGTTTGGTCAGCGTAGCGTATTCTTGCATACATTCACCTCACTTAATAGGTAATTATCCCAAAAACTAATAATGCAACGTAAAAATAAGAAAAATATTTATTTAAAAAATATGCACATACTTTTTTACTTATTTTATATCATTTTTAATCTTTTGTATTTTTTTATATAACGAAATTTTCATTTAAAATTTCGATAGTGAAAATGTGCTTATTAATGACTTATATTATTATATAATACAAAATAAACCTGACCGCGCAAAAACCTACCAAACATAATTAGTAGGTATATCAATCAATAAAATGTTTTTTTCTTTCCAATCAATCATTTATTTATTGCACATTGGGTTTACATGGTAATTCCAATATGGTGTACTCTTTGTCCAAAAAAATTAAATGTAAGTTATTAAATATTACACGTATTGCCCTTACAAATTAGCAATGCAAAAATGTTCTCAATACCTGCCGCTTTTACCCCACAGCAAAATTCCATAAGACAGATATGATACTATGAAAATAAATTAGTAAACACACACGGTGGCCTCTTCTATTTTTAACACGTCATTATTTACCATTAGGTTAATGTTATGTATATTCTTGGCGATTCTCTCTGTAAAAATATCGAAATCTGTAAAAATAAAACGATTATGATAAATTATTACCTAATCCTCATCCTTGAGAAAGGTACACCTTTTAGCTACAAATTACCCAGTTCAGAGACACCCTACCCCGTTTCTCGCCTATCACTAAAATTGCGTTGCTTTAATATTTTTTTAAATGTATTAAGTACGTGAAATCACAGAAATCGACCAGTTTTATTACAAGTATAGGTAGCGAAAAAATTGTGGTAATTAATAATAACTATTCTTTACTTGACTTGAAGACGGTAATTTAGTCGTTAATAATAAAGAAAATGTTTTCATCGATATCGATAATCGAACCGCAATCACTATCACATGATTCTTAAAAATCGAACCTTATGTCCTATGCAATTAAATCTAATACTGAAAAATTTGGTAAAAATAACACAATAGTCTCGTGGGGAGTGCGGTATACTATAGACGGAGAGCCAGGGCCCAAAATACTGTTTGAATTTACTAAGGCTAATTTTTTTATAGTTCATTAGAATGGTTGCGTACACAAACATACTGCGATCAGTCAAGTGAACCTGAGAACAGTGACTCAGGTGCGCTATCAAAGGTGTCGTACCTGCGAGGTAATAAAATGAATTTACTAAGGCTGAAAATTGTTATATAACTTGTATATTGCATATAAATAAAAGTTGTAATGGTTAGTCAGCAGAATATGGGGACAGAGCTGGTCAGTATGCGCAAAAAATTAGCCTTAGTAAATTCAAACAGTTTTTTGGGCGCTGGCTCTCCGTCTTTAGTATACCGCACTTCCCACGAGACTAGTGTTATTTTTACTACTACGTAATTTCATGCTGTTCACGCGTATTCAAATTTTAACCTAATTTGTATATAACGAGGGTTGCAATTGTTTAGAAAAAACAAAATATAGTCTCGTGAGAAGTGTGACTCGTTTCTACCGAATTATTACGTACTCAATTACTGAATCGGTAAAGTTCTCGATTGTTATTTTATTATAATAATTTATGTAATTTAATTTATAGAAAGCGTTTATTACACCAAAAATACTTACTTATGAAATGAAATTCCATCTTTTTGTAAATTTGATGTGTTTGATTTGTTCTTGCACTCACTAACGGCACAAACAGGCATTTTTCACCCAGCGTGTAAGACGTCGTCACACATCGAAAACGATTCTGACAATGACAAAATCGATTCCGCAAACAGTGTTTATAAACGCAGTGGATTAAAAATCCATTACTATTGACAGAGGGGAATAATCATGCGAGGCGCGTCCTTAGGTTAGATCGTCCAAGGTAAAGGTATACACAACACGAAGAAATGTAATTATTTTTTCTAATATCTAAACTAATTCAAGACAGAAGCAGTAAGAAGAGTTCTTCGTAAAAGTTTAACAAAGTACCTAACAACCTGATTTTTAGATACCTACTTCAGATCTGAACATGGCCCTTTTCTTTATTTCTTCTGGGCAGATTTCCGCATTGAAACGTTTCCGTCTATTGTTCGTGTAGTGCCCCTCCCCGCCGGAATCGTCACTCCAGCCATCCAAGCTCGCTCCAAAAGCCAAGAACACTGTACAGGTTGTTTTCTGCCTCCATGCAACCTGCAGTCTATATAGAGTACTGTCGGTGACACCTACATATAAGGAACAGGTGTTTGTTTAAAGGTGTCTGTTGTATGTCCTACCACCACCTTCCTAAGTTTACTTTTGTCCGCGTGCATTTGTTGAACCTCTGGCGCAGATTTTTTAGGCAGTTTTTCTGCATTTACACATTTAATTAGAGCAGCTGTTAGATTAGAACGATATCCATTCGGAATCAGAATATTCTTCACTATCCTATCCCTTTTAAGTTACAAATAATACTAAATGGGACCATGAAGTATTTTTCCCGTATATTCCATTTTATAAGTACAATAGACTGTAACAGCTAATGACTATAGGTACAATTAACTCATAATTAAGTGGGTATAGTTTTTGTCTAATGTTAGCACACATTATCATATTATGAGGACTACGTATTGCATTATTTATTACATTCATCAACGTAAGTAATTGTAAACGATGTAAGATTTAATTGGATTTTCTATTGCTTATTGCATTTATTTTATTCTCAATCGTAATATCTATAAAATGTCGAAAAAATACGACTGTAGTACGGAACCCTCATTGCGCGAGCCTGACTCGCACTTGGCCGGTTTTTTATATTTCAACTTTTAAAAGAACCGCCACGTCATATTTTCAAAAAGTAAACGCAGTGCGCTGCAGCAAATCAGCAGTAGCCTCTGCATTTTTGTTATAATTTGCATTCTAAATGTTTAAATCAACAGTAATGTCATCTATTCCAAACTACCTAACATCATTAAATGTGTGGATGTTGCGTCATATATACAATTTATAATTATAATAACTGCACGAGTGATAAGCGTAATGAAACTAAATTAAATTAAAACTATAACATTAGGTACATTTGTTAAATAATACAATTCGCCAAACCTTATCGCTTTTGAACATTCGCAATGTAACATAGAATTTTCATTTTCCGCGAACATTTCAATTTCAAAATCAACGTCGAAATTGTTATGGTTTGTAGGCAAATACTTATGTTATGTTCACACAAACTCTGTGTTGACAAGTTAGATAACTTGTAACTGGTTTTGCTTTAAACAGAACCAAAGCCTGACCTTTTATCATTTCTTTTTTTTCGTATAAACTTGTTAGCGCAACAAGTTTTTATAGTTTCATCGATATAGCGCTACATGTCTGCCTCGATATGGTAGTCGGCATACAACCCTGTCGACGCGACGGCCTAAGACAGTAGTACCGAGGGAAAGTAAACACAAGAATATCTTTAGATTAAACCTTCCGGTAATTCTTTTAGTAACTCTAATACCTCACTTGAGGTAGTCTTCGACAACCGAGTCTGCTAGCGACACCCTAAATGGTCAAGTTGAAGAGGAAGAAAGGCAGACAGAAAACAAAGTTAACATACTTGCGATAACCTTATGAGCCAGATAAGCCAAACTGTTTATATACTGATAAAATACAATATAATATAATGACCTCACGTTAGGAAGTCTTTGATAACCTAGGTTATCGAAGACTTTCAATTCAGAAGATTAGCTTAGCAGACTGCCTAGGCAGTCTCCTAAGCTTCTGAAGTGGCGCTTGAATCGCTGAAGAATCAGCGGGATAGAGAATTTAACGTACCTACAACAGGGTAAGTATAAAGATTCCCGAACTGCAGAAAATGGCAAAGATGAAGAAAAATAAAAGCTTTATGAATCACAAGAATACTTGTATAACCTACTACTGTACTTATTTCTTGTGATACTTGTATCAATCAAATCATTTAAGTATTCAAAATAGGTAACATTCTACACTTTTTGTTTGTCATAGTTTATTTATTAGTATAACTAAATTATGTAACCCTATATTTCACTGTAGCACTTAATTTATAATAATTAGAAATAGTTTTTTTTTTATATCAATAAACTTTTACAAGTACACTTGAATGCGTCTACCACTGGTTCGAAATGCCTTTCTTGGAGCAACCAGCAAGAAACTCGGTGGTTCCAACAATTTCAAAGCCTGAAGAATTTTAAACATTCTAGACTTAAAGACTGAAATGATGCAAATTATAAAATTATTATAGAACTTAATAGCCCATTAACTGAGATCAATACGTGCCCCGACACAATAAGTGCGAGTGTCGAGACCTTGCGCCGATGTCTGAGTTGGTGACATCACTCCATAAACTCTTTATAGCATCCTCCCCCTATATTGCTCTGATATTATGCTCTGTCATGGCTTTGCTATGACTTTGTACGTGTCGGAACACAGTGGGAGTTAATCAAGGGTTATGGGTAAGCGATATTTGCATATGGTCGGTTATTGTTATGGTGACCACTGACCTAGTTATCTAGTCTTCTCAGCCGTCGGCCTCTCAACCGATGAACGTTCACGTACGGCTTAGCGTCGCGTATGGACGCAGGCGACGTAGTTCAGAGCAGTGCAGGGCAGAGCAGATTTTGTAATGAATGAACGTGTACTACTGGACAAAGGTTTCTTATATTTATGTAAAACCCTATATAGGTATATATGATGTTTATTACTCTACTAATACTTAAGTTTTTTATTTTAGTTGACTTCGTTGTCGGGTCGTGACACCAAGGCTCTGCCTGAAAATCAGCCCTGCAGTAGTCAAACTGCAGGGCAGTAGCCCTTTCAGCTCAAACAATACATCATTTGTGTTTAGTACTTTAGAGCTCGTAGTTTTAAGTTTGCCTATAACATTTTTTTGTTTTTGGTTATATAATATTTTGTTTCTCTTGTTTTGTGAGCTGAATAAACTTTTGTTTATTTATACGGATTTATACACATGGTCTTGTACCGTTATCTGGAATGATGACTTCACACCATAAACTCTATAAAAAGCTTTTAGGCCTTTTAGCTTATTGCTGTGATATTATCAGTGAAATAAATTAAGAAGTTTTACCTATCCGAAAATAGCCCAATTCGCTTAAAGAAGTTTACTGTTCAAAAGGAAAATGTTAGCTGCCCTGGCAAGATTTCCACTTTCATTACAAGTCGACGTTTGGAATGTCCTTTTTGCATAAAATATGGATGTACGGTTTGACCCTGTCGCGTTTATGACTTCATAGCGGCCGGCGCGCGTGAAGTATGAGGGTAAAAGAGCTGACTCGAAACAGATTATGTTTATGGCTAGGAGTTTCTCAGGAACTTTACTATGTAGGGTTAGTTAGGGTTCTAGACGGTTGGAAATTAAATTGGTAATCTACATTCACAATGTCTTTTATGATTTCGGCCTACTTCATGAAAGTGTTAGTTTTTAGAAAGCTGTGGTAGCCTAGTGATTAGGATGTCCGCCTTCCAATCGGATGTCGGGGATTCGATCCCGGGCACGCACCTCGAACTTTTTGGAGTTACGTGCGTTTTTAAGTAATTAAAATATCACTTGCTTTAACAGTGAAGGAAAACATCGTGAGTTAAGCTGTATGCCTGAGAGTTTTCCATAATGTTCTCAAAGATGTGTGAAGTCTACCAAAACCACACATGGCCAGCGTTGTAGAATATGGCCACAACCCTTCTCACTCTGAAAGGAGACCCGCTCTGTAGTGAGCCAGCGATGGGTTGATCATGATGTGGTACCTACGAACAAAGCCACAAAGAATCTCGAGCACCTCACTAATCTTTCAAGTGTATTACTAGATTCATTAATCATTACTACATCATCACGCGGGGCTGATATGTCATTAATATTTCAGTCGTAGCCTGATTAGGTCGTGGCTTGGACTCAACTGGTATTTGGTTGGGGCAACTCATAAATAGTAAAGCTACGGGAAGCTTCATCAGATTGGAATCACTTACGCGTGTCGGGTTCGATTCCTGCCGGTCCGCAATTTTTGATATATATTTAGTCAAACTCGACGTTTGTAGACACGTTTTAGAAACTAATATCTGTGTCTGTGATTTGCCAGATACACCAGACGCATGCCAGACGGCTGAGAATGAGATTCATTATCAAATATTGAATTAAAAATATGTCAGCTAATAGCTGTAAATTGTCATGCTCGTAATTGAGTAAATCAGCTCCATACTTGACGATAAACGAGTTTAATTGACTGACAACCTGACACCAATCACAACGTAAGTAAGTAGTAGGTATGACTCACTACTCACTAGCGCCATATTATGTACTAGCTTACGCCCGCGACCTCGTCTACACAAATTTCAAACCCCTATTTTTTTCAAACTCCTTACGGCGATTACGCACTGCTTTTCCGTCATCCAAGTTCTATCCGTAATCCGTGAGAATACCAGCTATTATTATCTACGACATTATGCCATAAGTTTCCATACAAAACATAGGAACGTATTTTCACGGACTCGGATCGGATGAGTGCGTAACCACCGTAAATCTGGTGCACTTCGGCCGCCCGTTGTGCCAGATCCTTTCCACGCACATGCAAACTGTGGAATCAACTCTCTTTGGCAGTGTTCCCATTAGATTACAACATGGGGTTATTCAAGGGGCGGACCAACAAATCACATTGGTGGTTCCTCTGGTACTGAAAATGTTCATGGGCGGCGGTAATCCCTTAACATCAGGTGACCCGCCTGCTCGTTTGCTCGCCATTTTTAACCGACTTCAAAAAAAGGAAGAGTTTCTCGATTCGTCGGAATCTTTTTTTTTATTTAAAAAAAATACAAGGATTGATTTGAAGAACTTTCGATCTTGCGAAGCCGGGTCACCTAGTACTTAGTAGATAGGTAACTTGGCCGGTTGTTATTAATATGTTTTGTAAGTAGGTATATGAAATTCCGCATAGTTACAAAGTTGGAGCTAGTATTGTTTCAGAATGTGGCACAGATAAAATAAAATGTATTGTAATTAAAACTGTTATTACGCGACCGTTACGTATTGTACAATTTACGTGCATTGCGTATAAGGTCGACAATGGCGACGTATTGACGTCTCGACTCTCGACTCTCGACAGCCGGCAGTCGGCAGGAGGAAACAATGGCTAATGAAATGCCGCTATTTATAGCAGTTTTTATATAAAGCATGCATGGTTGCGAGTACATTGTTCTGTACACTGGGGCAAGATCAAGATCACATAGGGATACGTATGTTAGGTACAAAGTAATGTACATCGACCTTTAGAAGGACATAGCAAATTTGTCACTGTCTCTGTCGTTGAGATTGACAAAACGTCATATAGGTAATAGGTATGAGTGACAGAGACAACGCTCTACAAAGCCGAAATGTCATTCTAAAGGCCGATGTACATTACTTTCGGCTGCGTACTGTAGTATATTTTATGTAGGTATACCTATGCTCTGTTTTCATTTTATTTTGGATTTCGGACCCGGGAACTAATAGGTAAGACCACTGCGTCAGGGAGGTCCTTTTTTTGGACTGTCGTGTAATAACTGGTTATAGCTACAAATTTGTTACCATTTTGGCTGGAATTGCTACATACGAACGAGTAAAACGAATAAAATCAGTTCATTGAGTGATGTGCAATTGGTCAGTGTTCGTGTGACAGCATCGTTTCGGCCGTGACCGCCGCCGCCCATGCGTGACCTGCCCGCTGCCCGCTGCCCGCTGCCCGCTGCCCGCTGCCCGCTGCCCGCTGCCCGCTGCCCGCTGATGCCACACATTGCAACACTACGTATTGCTGATAGCTTCGAGTTGCGATTGAGCGTCGAATACCTACCTTATACCTATTACCTAACTACAATACACGGCCGTGTATTTAGAATGACATTTCGGTATTGTAGAGCATTGTCTCCGTCACTCATAGGAACCTATAATGACGTTAATTTGTCGGTCTCAACGACAAAGACAATGCTCTACAAATCCGCTATCTCCTTCTAAAGGTCGGTGTACATTAGCTTCTGCCGCGTACTGTACAACTTTTGACTACTGTGTTAGTATGGCCACTGCGTCTAAACCCATACTTCTATACTTCTATTTTTTTAAATTGTTCAGATACAAGTTACCCCTTGACTGCAATCTCACCTGATGGTAAGTGACGATGCAGTCTAAGATGGAAGCGGGCGAACCTGGAAGGGGTAGGTATGGCAGTTTTTAATAACCCATGCCCCTTTGGTTTCTACACGGCATCGTACCGGAACGCTAAATCGCTTGGCGGCACGGCTTTGCCGATAGGGTGGCCCAGACCAGGCCAGACCAGAAATTTAGAAATTATAAAATTCCAAATCGCTGCCAGGAATCGAAACCGGGACCTCCCACTTTCCCCTCCCCTCCCACGGGCCTAAGACAATTTTATTATTTTTAAATAACTCTTTACTCTGTTACCATAGATTCACATTTTTAACCGACTTCAAAAAAGGAGGAGGTTCTCAATTCGTCGGAATCTTTTTTTTATTTTTTAAGGCAAAGGAAATAAAGTACTTTCTATCAGGAGATAGCTTGCATCCCGGGGAATGACATAATAGGTGTGATGTACTCTGGTTAACCCTGGACATAATATACGAGCTCAGCAGTGAGCCGATGATGGTTGATGATGATGATGAATATAACATTAAAGGAAGAGGTTTTACTACTTCCCACATAACCCAACCTCTGTTCAAGGAGAGTGGCTTTTCAAGTGCTTTGAGATTAATAAAGCCATATTTACACAATTGGGTATGCTTTACAAATGTACACAAGGATATTAATTAATGTATTACACAATCAAACAATGAAGCTTTACATAACCACTAATCATAAATCACTTTACATTAGTTACCATACTAATCAGTACAAATCAATGTATGAAATCGCTCGTATGGTACGACTACACTATCGCAATTCGGCAAATGATTCGTACGACAGTTCGGCATTCGGGAAATCGGAATTCGGAAATTCCGCCCTGTGTATTATATGTATGAAGCGCAGAAAAACAAAAAATCCCGCGAAATATATTATTCTAGCGACCCGCTCCGGCTTATTAAAATTTTCGTAAGAATCTCTAATTTTTTTAAAATAAAAATAAAGCCTATGTCACTCAGGAATAATGTAGCTTTACCAAGATCGGTTCAGTAATTCCAGAGATTACTTCCTGTACTTATAAACAAACTTACAAACTTTTACCTTTTTATAATATTAGCATAGATATATGTGCAACCATTCGGGCTAGCGGGAATGTGCGGAACTATACGATTGCCGCCGATACTGAAAACAGAAGAGGGAATTTTTTTTGGTCAAATGAAACACTGTGCGCCGGCCACACGATTCGCGAGATCGCGAATCATTTCCCAAATCCCTATAGTGGAATCGAACCTTTGGCGGATCATAATGGATCAAACAATAGATTTGGTACGGGGGCGTAACGAGGCATAAGGTGGAGAAACCTGCTTGATTAATGACATTCGCTTTCAGGGAGTTTGCTAAGTGAATCCGCGGCTCGAAAGTAAACACCCACTACGCATTATAGGTGACGGGAACCGTGAACGTTTGCCTGAAGTAATTAATTCGTGATTGTCAGCAGAAAGTGCTCGTTTATAGTGACGTTTCATTGATATCTGATAGGCTGTACGCTTGGTATGAGTTTTTATGCCTCACCAACGTTGATAGTGTCCGAGTGTCGAAACACTTCCGCGTAATAGTAAACTGGATCTTAACCCGAAACTTTAGAGCCTCAATAGCTCAACCGGTAAAGGAGTGGACTGAAAACCGAAAGGTCGCGACGGTGCAAACCCCGCCCGTTGCACTATTGTCGTACCTACTCCTAGCACAAGCCTGACGCTTAGTTGAAGAGGAAAGGGGAATATTAGTCATTTAACATGGCTAATATTCTTTAAAAAAACTGCCTTGTCAAGCTCAAGTTTGTCTACGTTGCGAAATTAAAATCAGTGGCATTGAATTTTTGACTTCAATTCAAGACTCTTTAGGTCCATTTTACATTGACATTATTGTATTTCGACTCTCGAATTCTAGCAACATTGGCGAGACGTAAAATCTTATACTAAGCGTACTGATAGGAATTAGGATGTAGATAAAACCGCAGTGGCTTAGTTAACGCCCTTCCGGGCTCCGGCGTCCGTGTTTCCTCCTGCCATTTAACTAACTTGATAAATTTTCTGTTTCTTCTTCTTTTCTGAGTTGATTAAGTACCTTCGAGGCATGGTAACAGTTGTATGGGTAGGTATTTCCTACGCACTGTGCTTTTAGCCCTGGGAATTAATTAAAGAGTTCCTACAGAATTTCTTAAAACCTAATTCCACTTGTACGAAGTCGTGAGCATCATCTATTTGGTACAGAGATAGCTTGCATCCTGTATACGGATATAATATAGGCTACTTTTTATCCTGGAAAATCGAAGAGTTCTCTTGGGATTGTAAAAACCTAAATGAAGTAGCGGAAATCATTTAGTGGCTTTTATATTAAACAACACTAAGGATTTCATTTCTAAATGACAAGGTGCTTGGGTAACTAAGTAATTTTTATGCCATTTTCAACTAGATTCTATGCCATATTTTGTACACTTATTTTATTATTGTATTGTACTATGTCGATCTGACTTTCGTTAGCGTTTGTATAAGTCTAAATCGAAATAAATAAAATACAAATATAATAGAGAGGAAGGACGTTGATGTGGCCTAGTTATAACAGCGTACCTATGCTATAAATCGGGACTATCCATTTAGAAGTAATCGGTACGTTTGATATGGCATCGTTAGTTGATAAATGACGCTCACTTTCGTCCGAGCTAGGGTTGCTAAAATGCTAAGTGGTGCTGAGGGTTAGGTAAAGGAAAGTAAATAGGTACTGAGTGATATATCGGCCGACTGGGCGTGCCCTAAAAGGGATTGGTAGAGCGATCTGAAGCATTCAACCGAGATTCTTATCATGATTATTGTATTACCAAATCATCTAATCAATATAAGTTTTCGTGTAACTTTGACTATTTAGGCAGCGCGCGCTCAAACTCGGAAACTCAAATGAGAGGATTTTTTTGACCTAATTCACATTATTTCAATTTACCTAGGGATCTCTAATTTTTTGAGAATAAAATGTAGCTCTTGGTACCTACTTGCTAATAATGTAGCTTTCTATAAGAGAAAGAATTTTTTTAAATCAGTGGAAGCTTGATTTCTTCCGACATTTTGTTCAAATCTCGTGATATTTCAAGAAATTAATACAAACCAATATTAAGCTATACCTATGAACCTTCCTCTTGAATCACTCTATCCATTTGTGAAAACCGCATTAAAATCCGTTGCGTAGTTTAAAAGATCTACGCGTTCATACATACATACAGACAGCGAGAAGCGACTCTATTTTATACGTTGTAGAGAATAGTGATGGTTAGTGATTTTTAGGGTTCCGTACCTCAAAAGGAAAAACGGAACCCTTATAGGATCACTTTGTTGTCTGTCTGTCTGTCAAGAAACCTACAGGGTACTTCCCGTTGACCTAGAATCATGAAATTTGGCAGGTAGGTAGATCTTATAGCTGACATTTGGGGCTAAATCTGAAAACCGCGAATTTAGGGTTGGATCACAAAAAAAAATTAAATTGTGGTCATGAACTAATAATTAGTATTTTCAACTTTCGAAGTGAGTGACTATATCAAGTGGGGTATCATATGAAAGGTTTTCACCTGTACATTCTAAAACAGGTTTTATTTATTTTTATGCATCATAGTTTTTGAATTATCGTGCAAAATGTCAAAAAAATACGACTGTAGTACGGAACCCTCATTGCGCGAGCCTGACTCGCACTTGGCCTTTTTTTATGGAAGTCTGATGTTCTCATTAATTTAATGTATTGTATCAAACGCGTTCTTTAATGATTGAGCGTTTACTACAGTTTAATCGTGCTACAGTACTGATATTATACATGATAGTGAAAAGTAGAGGCGGGGACGGTATCAGATTAGAATCGCGTCAAGGTCGCGACCACTGATAACATCACTGATATTATCAGTATTGCATGTACTGCGACAAAGATCAGAGTTTATTGCGACGGATGGAACAAAAGCGATGCGTCTTCTCCTAGACGAGTTATTTAATGAGTCACAGTTTACTAAAGTTTGAGCCGCACCAACTGATTACTTTGTATCAAGCACAAGTCAGGTCGTGCATGGAGTACTGCAACCACCAAGTTTTTTTTTTGTATTCAGATACAAGTTAGCCCTTGACTGCATTCTCACCTGGTGGTAAGTGATGATGCAGTCTAAGATGATAGCGGGCTAACCTGGAAGGGGCATGGCAGTTTTTATTAAACCCATACCCCTTTGGTTTCTACACGGCATCGTACCGGAACGCTAAATCGCTTGGCGGCACGGCTTTGCCGGTAGGGTGGTAACTAGCCACGGCCGAAGCCTCCCATCAGACCAGACCAGAAATTTAGAAATTATAAAATTCCAAACCCCTGCCAGGAATCGAACCCGGGACCTGCCACTATTAAGACCACAGCGCTCACTACTGCGCCAGGGAGGTCGTCTAGCGGTACCAACTAGCGGCTCTGGATGCCGTTGATCGTCAAGCTAGGAGACTCATAGGCGAAGACTCTCCGTTACTGGCGAAACTTCAAAGTCTTGATCACCGCCGCAAGGTCGCCGGCTTATCAGTGTTTTATAGGATATATTTCGGAGAGTGTGCTCAGGAACATTTCGATCTTGTCATCCCTTCACCATTTTACCACCGAACCGCAAGACGTCGGGCGAGTTTCCATCCTTATGTCGTCGACATCCTATCTAGCACGAAAAAATTTTCGTCATCATTCCTCATACGCGAATACTCTTCCGCGATATGTGTTTCCTACCAATTACAACGCGGGTATCTTTAAAACAAGAGTGAATAGGTATCTTCTAGGTAAACGCGTCCCATCTTAGGCCACATCATCACTTTCGATCAAGTGTGATTGTGGCAAAGCGGTTGCCTATAATGAATAAAAAATTTTTTACAAAAAAAAAAACCGACTTCCATACAGAAACACTAAAAATTGAAAAATAATTTAATTTATTACCGAATATATTATGTATACAAGAGTTAATATAGTTCCATAATAATACTTTTTGGTGCCGGTGCCAATTAGCTTTAGCTGCGCGAATCGTCTAGACTTCATATTTTTATGAGACTCCACAATGGCACCTCATTGGCACCGACCCCAAAAAATATTATTATGGAACTATATTAACTCTTGTATACATAATATATTCGGTAATAAATTAAATTATTTTTCAATTTTTAGTGTTTCTGTATCGAAGTCGGTTTTTTTTTTTTGTAAAAAAATTTTATTGCACAATTTTTAGTGGCCCCATGGAATTATGCTATGACTGGTTAAAAATCTACTGTTTACTAAGCTATTACACTGATCGCGAGCAATTTACTCTTATCCGTTGAGGAGTTCCAGTATCTATCTTCGAAGATGTTCATCAGATCTTCACCAAATTTAAATGGGACCAACTTTGAAGTATACCCTTTCAAACAAAAAAAGAATTTTCAAAATCGGTCCAGGCGTCTTCGAGTAATCGGGGAACATACATAAAAAAAAAAAAAAAAAGATTCCGACGAATTGAGAACCTCCTCCTTTTTTTGAAGTCGGTTAAAAATAAAATAAAGTTATACCCAATTATACAAACTTAACATAGGTGTGACTGACGACTGTGATCAACGCGAACCCCTCAGCGAAGTGTGACTGTGATCAACGCGAACCCCTCAGCGAAGTGTGACTGTGATCAACGCGAACCCCTCAGCGAAGTGTGACTGTGATCAACGCGAACCCCTCAGCGAAGTGTGACTGTGATCAACGCGAACCCCTCAGCGAAGCAAAATCTCAATGCTAATGAGCTTATAGGTATATATTTGTGGTCTGTGGAATTACTTGACCCCAAGCAATATCATTTACCGCTGATTCCATTAGGTTAATGATATTTGTCACAATAAACGAACACAATTCGCAGCTCTTATTCTAATACTCTTACATGGCTTCTCTGAAGGTTTTAACTTTGGCATTCACTTTGTAAAATCGGCATTACTTACTAGTCCAAGATCTACACTTAAAATTTCATCGTGATCAACCCATCGCTGGCCCACTACTGATCAAGGATCTTCTCTCTGTCCAGACAGACCGACAGACAACAAAATGATCCTATAAAGGTTCTGTTTTTCCTTTTGAGATACGTAACCCTAAAAATCGCGAAATTGGAAATGAAGTCGCGAGTAGTCGGGAGAAAGAGATAAACATAAGAATTCAAATTTTTGCGCAACGGATCAGCCTGGCTGTCCAGCGCGGAAATGCAGCCAGTATTCTTGGCACAATTCCACGCGGGCTAGATTTGTATAGTAATTAGATAAGGCTAGCTTTAAGTTTATTGTTTTTTTTTTTTTATTAAGATACAAGTTAGCCCTTGACTGCAATCTCACCTGATGGTAAGTGACGATGCAGTCTAAGGTGGGAGCGGGCTAACCTGGAAGGAGTATGGCAGTTTTTATTAAACCCATACACCTTTGGTTTCTACACGGCATCGTACCGGAACGCTAAATCGCTTGGCGGCACGGCTTTGCTGTAGGGTGGTAACTAGCCACGGCCGAGGCCTCCCACCAGACCAGACCAGAAATTTAGAAATTAAAAAATTCCAAATCCCTGCCAGGAATCGAACCCGGGACCTCCCTCTAATAAAACCACAGCGCTTACCACTGCGCCAAGGAGGTTGTCAATATTTTATAATCATTAAAAAAAAACAAATAGGGACCCAAGAATAAGGTATTTCGATAAACAATTTATCAAGTTAAAAAGTAACATTTAAAAAGGTATTAACAACAAAACCATTGTCATTCCGTCGGTGGCCGTAAAAGCGATTAGTTTGAAAACAATTAAGTACTAAGATCATTAGCGAGGACAGTAGGTACTCTGTAATTAGCGCCATTGACAAGATAAAGCGGCTAAAAATGTAAAACATTTACCTAAAAGGAACGGTGCTTGAATCCGCCTTTATAGAGTACCATCTTAAGTTGGCAAGGTTTTAAAGGAGCGAGTCAAAGACAAAGCTACTACACTAAAAAGTGTCCTACTCGTTTTTGTGTGATGTAACCCTAAATTCACGGTTTTCAGATTTTTCCCCTTAGGTCTGCTATAAGACCTACCTACCTGCCAAATTTCATGATTCTAAGTCAACGGGAAGTATCCTGTAGTTTTCTTGACTGACTGAGACAACAAAGTGATCCTATAAGGGTCCCTTTTTTCCTTTCGAGGTACGGAACCCTAAAAAGTCGCATGGTTTCTGAATCCTGAGATACGCCGAGAAAATCCCATCAGGCACACGGCCACGGGTAGTGACATAATAATTCGCTAATTTGTTCACAATTCGCAACGTTCGTGACTGCAGTTCCATTATTCGTGGCGTACAGAAATCTAGATGTGGCTGCATCCAGGCAGGCAGCCCTATCTAGACAGTATCTGGGCATTAGCATAGCGCCAACTGGGCCAATGGGTTCCTTCACGCGATACTACTACCGGTTTATAACGCCAGGCTAGTTTAAAGTTAACTTTTTAATTTGTGCCAACTCCAGCCTCAAAGCTTTTTATAGGTGCGAAAGGTTCTGAGTTTCTTAAGAATTAAAGAAACTCAGAACCTATCGCACCTATAAAATTACTTAAACGTTTTAGTTATTACTAGCTTATGCTCGCGACTTCGTCCGCGTGGACTACACAAATTTCAACCCCCTATTTCACCCCCCTTAGAGGTTTAATTTTCAGAAATCCATTCTAAGCGGATGCCTACGTCCTAATAGCTAACTGCATGCCAAATTTTAGCGCGATCCGTCCAGTAGTTTGAGCTGTGCGTTGATAGATCAGTCAGTCAGTCAGTCAATTTTTCCTTTTATATATTTAGAATTTAGATGAATTGAATTATTATAAATTATAGAACTTACCGCCGTACTCAGAGTCGCTAATCGTTACTTAAGATTGAGTTAAAACGAGACAGATTTATGTGAGAGATATAGATAGCTCTGTCTCGTTTTAACTAAACTTAAGTAACGATTAAGCGACTCTGAGTACGACTGTTAAAGTTTTAGTAATTATAAATTGTTACTAAAGTAAGCAGTAACTTTGTGCGGTTATAGCCTAGTGGTTAAGACGTCGGCCTTCTTTTTGGGAGGCCGGGAGCTCGATCCTGGACATGCACCTCTAACTTTTAAGCAATTAAATATCACTTGCTTTAACGGTGAAGGAAAACATCGTGAGAAAACCTGCATGCCTGAAAGTTCTCTATAGTAGTTCTTAAAGGTGTGTGAAGTCTACCAGCCTGGCACTTGGCCAGTGTGATGAACTATGGCCAAATCCTTTTTATTCTGAGAAGGCAACCGTGTTCAGCAGTGTATTGTAGTAAAATTAAGGTCTCAAACTTTCAGTTTGCCTATATTTACCGCATCAGCCTAAAAGCCAGCAAAAACATCAACTCTTTACTTGAGGTCAACTGACTTTAATAATTATAGTCACCGCAATAAAATTGAACTTAACGCTTTCTAGGATTCCGTAACTCAAAAGGAAAAACGGAACCCTTATAGGATCACTTTTTTGTCTGTCGGTCTGTCAAGAAACCTACGGGGTACTTCCCGTTGACCTAGAATCATGAAATTTGGCAGGAAGGTAGATCTTAGAGCAGACATTCGGGGAAAAATCTGAAAAACGTGAATTTGTGGTAACATCACACAAAAAAATTAAATTGTGGTCATGAACCAAAAAATTAATATTTTCAATTTTCGAAGTAAGATAATATCTCAAGAGGGGTATCATATTAAACGGCTTCACCTGTAAATAAATAATTAATAATGTAGGTCTTACAACAATTTAAAACGTGTATTCTAAAACAGATTTTTATTTATTTTTATACATCATAGTTTTTGAATTATCTTGCAAAATGTCGAAAAAATACGACTGTAGTACGGAACCCTCGTTGCGCGAGCCTGACTCGCACTTGGCCGGTTTTTTCCAGCTCTGAACCGGCAATGTAGGTGAAGGCCAACAATACCTTTTGGTGCGAACAATTTAATTTGAAAGGCGGGAAAGTACTTTCTTAGATTTCGTGTTTAATTTGACGTCATAATTAAAGTACGTACTTAGTTACCTGCCTTATTAATGTATTTTTACTTCAACTATGTTTAGGTATAGCGCATATCTGAGTATACCTAGTACAGTGCGACAAGGCTCTCTTGGCACTTGAATGACATTAGCAGGGAGTTTTTGTGTGTGTGTGTGTGTTGTTTCGGATTGACTATTTTTGGTTATAGGAGTTTTGGTTGAAACTTTGTGTAGTTATTTAAGCTCTAGTGTCAAAGACCTGGCGTAGTTGCCCAAATAGATGTTCAAAAAGTGAAATTCGTCCGTAGCATTTAGCAACAGTAATTTTGTTTCAACAAAACCGCAGAAAGGCGAAGCTAGCTAGCTAGTAGTATAAGTAGTACCTAGGCTGAAGCGGGAGCGCAGTCCGCTCAATTTGCAATTTGTGAAGCGACGGGGAGCAGTAATTAATACGTTAGGGGTTTTGTGCCGCGCTCAACGGCTGCCGAATATTCCTACCTAATGCATACAGAATGGGAATAGCATAGGACATAGAATACTATTTCAGGGTTGATTCACAAAGGCTTTTCTACGTGAAAAGCGAAATGATTTTGTTGTCTGTAACTAGCTACCTACTAAAACAATACATATTTAATAACCAATTAGAGTTTTTTATAAAAATTTCTTTCAGTTTCTTTTTAAGTAGGTAAGTAGGTACTCTTTCATAGACCTTTTAGCGCCTAATCACCAGTACCCGTAGTACAAGATTTTACGTCTCACCAAACCAAACCAAATTCGAGAGTCGAAATACTTCCGCGTTACAGTAAACTGGATCTTAATAGCCTTGTTTTAAAGCTCAAGTTTGTCTACACTTCTACAGCCAGCGCTCCAAGCGGAAACGTTGCGAAATTAAAATCAGTGGCATTAAATATTTGAATATATTGAATATTTGAAATATCAAGAAGCTTCCCAAATGCCTACCCGGGTGACCGCTACAACGCAAGAACCCGCCACAGCACCAACTCCAGTCCATACCCGGGCCGAGACACCTGCGGAAATTTCGGAGCAAATACATGCTCAACGCACTGTTCCGAGATCCACACAGTTGCCCACTCAACCAACCACCGCCGCCCCACGCCCCGTTCGTCAGCCCGCTCAAGATTCATCTGACACTCCTACCACTGCTCAACGAAACCAGGGGGAAGTGCAGACCAACCCGGACATCATGGCCATCGTCCGGGTTGTAGTGGAGGCACTCATGACTGGGTGGACGGCCTACCTACAGGGACAGGGCGCAATACCAGCAATCACGGCAGGAATGGCAGTTCTTACGCGTCTCCATTCTTGCTAAGGATCCTGTATTGGAACCCAGGCGGTATTCGAGGTCACATCCGCGAGCTCACTACGCTCGCCCAGTCGCAGGATGTCCATGTTATCCTCCTGGGTGAGACAAAGCTCGCGGAACACGTGGAGCTCCGAATACCGAACTTCTTCGTGTACCGGCGCGATGAAGTCTCTCCCCGGGGCTACGCCTATAGAGGAACGGCAGCCCTGGTCCGCAGAGACTTAGTACACGAAGAATTAGAACACGCACCATATAGATCTCTACGCACGCAGGGAGTGCGTGTTCACGCTGGAGACAAGGAGCTCAATCTATATGCCGCCTACAGACCACCAAACGAGGCATTCTGCAGCACCAATGTCCACACAATCCTCGAGTCGCAAATCCCCACACTAGTCGTGGGCGACTTAAACGCGAAGCACCAAGCATGGGGCTCGCGTCTCAACACCACGGCTGGAAGGATGCTACTCGAGGACAGCGAACGCCACCACTACGGTGTATTGGGTCCAGGAGCGCCGACCAATATACCCTCAGACCACCGCCAGCAGCCGGACGTCCTGGACATCGTGCTGCACTACCAGCTTGATCACCCTATCAGTGTCGAGCCCATGTACGAGCTCGACACTGAGCACCTACCAATACTGGTCACTCTCAATCTCCAGCGCGACTTCACCATACCGCGTCCTCCCAGAATTAAAACAAACTGGGAGAAATACGCCGTTGCGCTGTCAGAGTTCGAGCTCGCAGGACCCATCTCCAACCCAGCTGACGTTGACCGCGCCGCCTGCACCATCACGGCAGCCATTCAACAGGCCAAAAACGAGGCCACCACCATCATGCCTCATACAGGGCGACGGGACCTGCTACCGAGCTCGCTCCGGGACAAGCTCGAGAAGAAGCGTGCCCTACGCAAACTATGGGCGCGTACTCGCTGTCCGAGAGTCAAGCGTGACCTCAACCGTCTTGCACAGGATGTGTCGCAAGCGCTCATCGCACGCGAAGATGAAGAATGGGAGAAAACCATCGACGCTGCGTCTGAGTCTGAAACAACGCTGTACCACCTGTGCAAGACACTAACCGGATCAGACTCGCCCGTTTACCCTCTTCTAGACAGTCAGGGTAGACGAAAATACTCCCCCATAGATCGAGCGGAGATTATGGCGGAATACATGGAGAGACAATTTACCCCCAACCCACCGGCCAATAACGACACCGCGACCAGACACTATGCGGCGATCAACCAACAACTTGAGGATTTCCTGTCGGCCCAGATACCTTCTCTCCGGGGAGACCAATTCATCTCCCCGTCTGAGCTGAGGAAGGTCGTCTTCCGACTCCCTAAAAGGAAGGCGCCAGGTGACGACGGGATCCAGATTGCCGCACTACAGCAACTGCCTAAAAGAGTTCTCGTGGCACTGACGAGGCTTTTTAATGGGGTACTCCGTACTTCTCACTTCCCGGAGTCCTGGAAACTGGGGAAAGTTATAACCATCCCCAAACCGGGAAAGGACCGCCGTCTTCCAGGAAGCTACCGACCTATAACCCTTCTGCCGCACATCGCCAAGCTGTTCGAGCGTCTATTACTGCGAAGGCTCGCCCCGCACTTACAACCACGGGCCGAGCAGTTTGGCTTTCGCAGTAATCACTCAACGACGCTCCAGCTGGCGAGAGGACTCAACTTTATCGCCAGTGAGAAAAACAGAGGCTACTGCACTGTCGGGGTCTTTCTCGACATAGAGAAGGCCTTCGACCGAGTGTGGCACGCTGGACTCCTGGCGAAGCTCCTCTCCACCAATCTACCACCCGCGATTGTGCGGCTGGTAGCTTCATTCCTGGAAGGCAGGTCCTTCTACGTATCCGTAGAAGGTGCGGACTCCCAGCCGCGCCCGATACGAGCAGGAGTACCACAAGGCAGCTGCTTGTCCCCGTGTCTGTACGCGGTGTACACAGACGACATCCCTACCCTCGCCGAACATTTGCGCGAGGGGGAGGAAGACGTGCTGTTGTCGCTTTATGCTGACGACAGCGCGTATCTCGCGTCGTCATACCATCAGATCATCGCTACCAATCGCATGCAACGTCTGCTGGATTTGCTTCCGGATTGGCTGGATAAGTGGAAAATGGCAGTCAACGTGGGGAAGACTGCCGCGATCCTGTTCGGCATCCGGAAGCCTTTACGTCAGCTCCAACTGCGAGGGCAGGGCATAGAGTGGCAGACTTCGGTGTGCTACTTGGGGTGTCGCATCGACAATAACCTGGGCATGATCCCCACTGTGAACTACGCCGTGGATCATGCCAAGGCTGCCACGTCGATGCTGTACCAGATCCTCACCTCAAGCCTCTCACTGAAGACCAAGCTCCGGATTTACGGAGCCTATGTCCGCTCACGTCTGACGTACGCGGCTCCTGCCTGGTATGCTCTCTGTTCAGAACACCAGAAGAGCCGCTTACAAGTCCAGCAGAACAAGTGCCTACGCATGATCGTAGGAGCGCCGAGGTACGTGAGGAATGATGTCATTCATCGCGACCTCAAGACGCCCACCGTGGAGGAGTACGTCCGTACGCGACAACGGACCTTACACACACCTTCACGGCATCGCTCCGCTGACCATTCGACCACCGACCGGGCGTCCTCTGCCTCGGGAACTCCTACGACCGCCACCACTAGCGTGGCACGCAGGCGATCCTAGCGATGATGATGACGACGCGAGACCCACCGGAATTGACACTATCTCCGCGCGCGATGGCCAGCCTATCGTCCGCAACGCGGAGAACACGACCGGACCAGACACCACCCCCGCGCGCGACGGCGACTATATCGCCCTCAGCGCGGGGAACACAACCAGCCACGAGGCCCCAAGCCAAGATGGCGGGCCCTAGCCGGTGAAATTCCGGCTAGAAGACAACACCGGGGTAATTGAATACCCCGCGCCTTGCCCGGGTAAGGAGGCTACGCCTCGAGGCCCGTACCCCCGCTTGGCCTTCGGCCAACCGGAGAAGACCCTGTCGTCATATTTGACTTCAATTCAAGGCTGTTTAGGTCCATTTTACTGTAACGCGGAAATATTTCGACTCTCGAATTTGGTTTCGTTTGGTGAGACGTAAAATCTTGTACTACGGGTACAGACACAAAACATTCACCGTATTCTGATTCTAAATATATCCAATCCAATCCAATCCATCAGCCTGTTTGCGTCCACTGCTGGACATAGGCCTTTCCAACAGCGCGCCACCAAACACGGTCCTCCGCCTTCCTCATCCATCCGCACCCCACCACCTTCTTCAGGTCATTGGTCCGGCGTTTACTAAATATATAAGTAAAAGGAAAAGGTGACTGACTAACTGACTGACTGATCTATCAACGCACGAAATTTGCTAAACCTTTGAGCTATGCCGGTCGCTTTTGTTCTTCTGCGAATTTTAATCCTGAGAGTTATACCCAACATAGCTCGCTCCATAGCGCGCTGAGCGACTTTTAGTTGAGTACAGTAGGTACCTAAATACTGTCATTTCGTTCAGCCAACACCGCATAATGGCTTAGTGAACTGGAAAAGGCAGTTCGACACTCCATTTGCAATTCGGGAAGTGTAATTAATAGCCAGGACTTGTTCAATGGCCGCCAGTGGAACTAGTTATACCTAGTTCCAGCTTAGTTTTAGTGCATTCAGTTTGGGAATAAGTACAGTAACGAAACTAAGATAATTGCTGTTTGTGAAAGTTGTATGTTGTTTGGTTTAGTCTAGTATCTCTAGAATCTAAATATACAGGTGACTGACTGACTGATCTATCAACGCACAGATCAACCTACTGAACGGATCGGGCTGGAATTTGGCATGCAGATAGCTATTATGACGTAGGCATCCGCTAAGAACTCACGGTAATCTCTTAACATCAGGTGACCCGCCTGCTCGTTTGCTCGCTATATCTATTAAAAAAAAGGGGTTTTGAAAACTCAACCCCTAAGAGGGTGAAATAGGGTTTGAAATTTGTGTAGTCCACGCGGACGAAGTCGCGACCATAGGCTAGTAAAAAATAAGCACGGTTTTCATACTATTCATGCGACCTTCGGATTGAAGTCCCGCTCTTCGACCGTTAAGCTATTGAGCACTATTGAGGCTAGACGTAGCTTTTCAACGTACAGTGCGACAAGGCTATCTTGGACGTGGCAAAAATCGGAACTAACGTTGCCGTCAAGTGTCCCCTTTGTTCTTGTTTGAATATCCTAAGCCTTTGTTCTCCAACAGCGCCCCCCTGTCAATGTCATTCAAGTGCCAAAAGAGCCTTGTCCCACTGTAAAGTTATTTATTTGTACGTAGTCTGTGTCATTAATTATTCACATTTTGAAGCGCCGCTGTCTGTCTGCAAAATAAATGTCTGCAAAATAAAAGTAAACAGGTCCCAGAAAATGCTCCATAATATTTTGTTTCGAGAGAAAAATCAGCTATTTGGCTAATGAAAATGCAGCTGTTGAATACAATTTAATTTCCTTTGAACGTAGTTTTATTAGGTACAATAAAAATACTGGAACGCTCAGAAGCTTTTTATAAAATAAAGTTTTAATTATTCAAAATCTACATTTCGAATGGTAACTTGACATTATTATTCTTACTGCATTTTTAGCGGTTTCATAAAATAGATCGATCTTTTGAACATCATGCCACATTTCCGTAATAAGTATATTTCCAAATTTCATTTTCAATAATAGGGTCTAGGACATGTAGCAATAAAATGAAGTGATTTTTTGTATAGCGGTAGTTTATGGGGCTAGAATTCATCTTTTTCCTCCTTCACCATACTACCACAGAACAGCGAGAAATTGTGAGCTTTGGCATCCCTATGTGGTCGACATCCAATTTATAATGCGTACAAAATGAGTTCTCACTCGCCATTTCAACTTTATGTCACCTGTCATGTCAAAGGTATTATTTCGTCCTTATTTTAAAGGCGAACCTTACTTTTGACTTGACAGTAGACAGATACAGTTAAAATGGCGCGTGAGAACTCATTTTATACGGAGTATATAGAGTTTTTTCAGAAACTTTCAGCGTTTCAGATACGAACCGCAAAGGTGTGGAACGCCTGAACCCGGCCTTCCGGCGTCCGGCGTCCGGCGTCCGGTCCGTGTTTCTTGCCACTTATAGGCAAACCCGTTGCAACTTAGACCTCAAGCGCAAGCCTATCCTGCAATAAAAAAATTACATTGATACTAGATGATGCCCGCGACTTCCTCCGCGTAAAATTAGGTATTTTAAAAATCCCGTGGAAACTCTTTATTTTTCCGGGATCAAAAGTAGCCTATGTCCCCATCCCCGGGATGTAAGCTAACTCTGTACCAAATTTCATCTAAATCGGTTAAACTGTTGGGCCGTGAAAAGCTAGCAGACAGACACTTTCGCATTTATAATATTAAATATGGAAGTATGGATTAAATAGAAGTTTTCTTTGTTGACACAGCAATGTCACTTATTACGTGACCTCGACTTATGGCTTAAGTTAAAGGCAATTGACCGGTCCTCATCCTCTCATTCACCATAGACTAACCAACTCTCATAAAATATATATAGGACGGCCGGGTACGGGGTCCGGGGTAGTGATCGCTGTGTGGAGCAATGCCAAGCTGGCGACCCGGGTGAAGGCCGGGCCGGCGCGACCCCGGCGCTGGACCCGGCCTGTTTCATGTACCTACTGTTTATTCTTTTGCTATTTTACTACGAGCAATGTTGTAGATCAGTGTCAGTGTCACAGACCAAGTCATTTGAAAGAAATAAAATAAAGAAAGAGAAGACGTTTATTTTCCAAACTATGCCACACTTCACATATTGAACTAGCTTATGCTCGCGACTTCGTCCGCTTGAACTACATAATTTCAATCCCTTATTAAACCCACTAAGGGGCGGAATTTCGAAAAATCCTTAGTGGATACCTAATCTTTACAAAGAATAGGTACACTCTCCAAATTTCATGTCTCTAGGACCAGCGGTATAGGCTGTGCGTTGATATATAAGTCAGTTAGTCAGTCAGGACTTTGAATTTTATATATTACTAGCTTATGCTCGCGACTTCGTCCGCGTGGACAACAAAATTTCAAACCCCTATTTAACCCCCTTAGGAGTTGAATTTTCAAAAATCCTTTCTTAGCGGATGCCTACGTCATAATAGCTATCTGCATGCCAAATTTCAGCCCGATCCGTCCAGTAGTTTGAGCTGTGCATTGATAGATCAGTCAGTCAGTCAGTCAGCCCGTCACCTTCTCCTTTTATATATATAGATACATACTAAGAGTTGGTTATTCCGGCGCTTCTTCCATCTGAGCAGAAGCCCAACGCGCTTCAAGCAAAAGCAGCGCCGGTACAAACTGTCATGTGTGGCACAAGCACAACCCAAAAAAGGGTCTCAGCTCAGCATGCTGTATGCCTTGTTGCACAAGAACATACAGCGCTGATTTTCGTCTGATACCCTGAACCGGGTGACGCGCTCTACTAAGCCGAAATGTCATTCTAAAGGCCGACGTACATTACTTTCGGTCGCGTACTGTAGATACCTGTTAAAATTTATTTCACGAATGCCGCGGTATTTTCCATTTATGATGATTCAGGACTCGATTCTCCATAACGACGAGGCAGCTTTATTGCAAAGTGAAAAATGCAATAGCCTCAAGCCCGACTGCGGCGTATCGACCCGCGATGCGCGATGCGCCACCGATCCTGCAGAGCCACCTTAATGAACGACAACATTACACAAACAATATAGCTGTTCAAATTCTTCTAGTTACGCTTTTCCATTATTACTGGGTGATGCCCGCGATTTCGTCCACATGGTTTCGTTTTTAGGGCCGTGCCCGAATGGCAATAACGGGGCCCTATTCTCCGCTGTAGAATAGAATATAATCTCTACATAGTATACTAGCTGATCCCCGCGGCTTCGCCCGCGTAGATTTAGGTTTTTAAAGATCCCGTATAGCCTATGTCACTCAGGAATAATGTAGCTTTCTACTGGTGAAAGAATTTTTAAAATCGGTTCAGTAGTTCTAAAGATTACCCCCTACAAACAAACTTAACGACATTACCTCTTTATATAATACAACGGGCCGTGCAGCAGAAATCGTAATATTTTAATTTCGCCATAACTTCAAAACCAAACGTCCAATTTTAATCATTCAAAGACCAAATATTATCTCCATAAACTGTTCTTAGTGATGAAATCATTTATTTTGATAAGGATTAATAGCATGAGTAAAATAAACGCGTTTAAATGTAGTCCAAAAAAAATTCAAGATTTTTAAATAAAAAAATGGTTGCTGTGCCTCACTCGACATAGATGGGTATAGTGTGTCGCGGACTTTTTTGTAGATATTTATAAGATCTACAATTAATTAGAACATTTTATGGTTCTATCTTTTATAGTTTAGGCAGCGTACGCAAAATAAGTAACTTTTCTGGTTGATTTTTTACACCTTGTGTCCGAAAAACCCAAATATCTTACGGAACCCTATTTTTTTTCCAAAATAAAATATAGCCTATGTTACTCGTGGATAATGTAGCTTTCGAATGGTGAAAGAATTTTTAAAATCGGTCCAGTAGTTTTTGAGCCTATTCAGTACAACCAAACAAACAAACAAACAAACAAACAAACAAACAAACAAACAAAGTTTTCCTCTTTATAATATTAGTGTAGAAAATAAAGTCGCTTCCCGATGTCTGTATGTATGAACGCGTAGATCTTTTAAACTACGCAACGGATTTAAATGCGGTTTTCACCAACAGATAGAGTGATTAAAGAGGAAGGTTTATAGCTATAGTTTAATTTTCAAAAAATTAGAGATCCCTAGAGAAATTGAAATAATGTGAATTAGGTCGGAAAAAAAATCCTCTCATTTGAGAGTTTCCGAGGCAACACCTCAATGACACCACATTAGTATCTACATTGTACCCATGCGAAGCCGGGGCGGTTGAAGTATCTGTCTGTAATTTCGAAATAACTACCTCATATTAAGCTCATAAGGTTATTTGAACTGTACCATAACTGAATCACACGTTTTTAAAATTTTTGTCTGTCTGTTTGAACGGGCTAATCTTCGGAACGGCTGAAATCGGTAGGATGTTACTTGCCAGCGGGACAGGAGTGGAGAAGGCGGGTAGAGACTTACGCGAGGGGTGCAACGGATCGAAGTAACTATTTTACATGCAGTGGCGTGCACAGGAGTTCAAGCCAGGGTATGCATTTAGGTATGAACTTATTTTACGGCAGGTTATAATGAAAAAATAAGCATTGATTTCTTACACTGAGGGTAAGCAGTGCATTTATGCATCTATGAGCTGCACGCCACTGTTTACATGGATATAATAATTATAGACCGGAGACTGGAGAGTGACATAGGCTACTTTTATGCCGGAAAACCAAAGAATTTCCAAGGGATTTTTAAAAAGCTAAATCCACGCGGACGAAGTCACGGGCATCAGTATTGTACTTAGAACTTAATAAATATGCCTACAAATCTATTTTAATTGAAAACCCTTCAGCAAAAATTCATGTGATAATAATATAGTAAGTAATTAAAATAAAAAACATAATGAACTCTGATTAAAGTTGTTACGAGTTTGTTATTTATAATTGCGAGTTTTAAACGAATGTTATCAGATTTAATCGGTTTAATGATTTCATTTGTTAGCGTTAATTATGTTGTTTTATGTGAGAGTAGCTTAATTTATTGTTTCCTGCACTAATTATGGTTTGTATAATATATTAAAACTGTCCTTTAGTGTGAGCGGTCGGGAGCAATTGTCGAGTTCTGGGCGTGAGTATTTACTAATTACTATGTATATTTATTAAAATTAATAAATAATAATGGTTGGTTGAATGGTTTCGATTCTGATTTCTTAAGTGTTCTCCAATACATCTAGTCTCTCCTTTCTCCAAAGGTTGCCTGGTGAAGATTGCTCTGAGCAATAAGGCCGCCTTTGCATAGAATTATTTTTAGTTTCTTTTTTTATGTCTTGGTTATTTCATGTTTTGTATGCAATAAAGTATTTCTATCTATCTATCTATCTATCTAAATCTGCTCAATATTTATGCATTTAGTTCTTTTACTTCTACGTTAATCGTATAATACCCCTTCGTTCGCGTCGGGGCGGGGTTAAAAAGAAAACATGCCAAGGCCTGGTACTTAAATTTACGTAGTAGAGCTATAGTCATGAAGATAAAAAGAAACCCCATAGACCTAAGATACCCATAGCATAGTTTATTATTTAAATCTATATGTGGATATATATCTATGTAGTCTTATGTATGTCTATTATATTTTATTTGTATGTATTAGTGTATTAACAATATGTATTTTATATTCTTATTATATGGTTTAGTTTATTTAGCTATTGGTATTTAGGTTTATTTTACACCACCTCCCATTGTCCATTTGTTCGTTTTTTCCCTAGCGTTAAGGTTGTCTGGAAGAGATCGCTATTTAGCGATAAGACCGCCTTTTTGTACCTACTTATTAAGATTTCTTTTTGTAACCTGTCATTTGTGTTTCTGTGGTGCAATAAAGTATATACATACATACATACATACCCATATTTGATAAGTAAGCAGGTAGATGACCTTTGAGCAGATAAGAAAGTTTGTTTGGCCGAGATTACGGCACAGAACCAACATTACGGTAGATGATACGATAACTGGACGGGCTCCTACTGTATCGTCGCGTGTCAAGGTCGTGACGTCATCATTAGTCACGACTTACGACTTATGAATCGGTATCGGCGAATCTTTACCGATATCTACTTATCATGCCTGAGAATTCAAAGGTCTGTGAAGTCAGCCAATCCGCACTTGGCTAGCGTTGTGGATTATATTCAACCTATTCTAATTCGGAGAGGACAAGGCCGCGTGCTAACAAAATAACTAACAAGTCAATGACTTCTTCTTCTCGTGTCGGTCCCTCAATTTTGAGGACCGTGGCTCCCTCGCCTTCTTAACGATGTTGCGCAATTTTTTGCGTACAAGGGCGTACGGAAGGCACTGCAGAAGGGTGTGTCGACCGCTTCTCGTATCTGGTCGGACCAACGTCTCTGGCTTCGTCCGCGGGCTCTCTTTCATCGATCTTGTCAGTGTTCAGCAGTTTTTAGGGTTCCGTACCTCAAAAGGAAAAACGGAACCCTTATAGGATCACTTTGTTGTCTGTCTGTCTGTCTGTCCGTCTGTCTATCAAGAAACCTACAGGGTACTTCAAGTTCACCTAGAATCATGAAATTTGGCAGGTAGGTAGATCTTATAACTGACATTTGGAAAAAAAATTTGATA
The DNA here is from genome assembly GCF_902806685.2 of Maniola hyperantus. Taxonomy (NCBI): domain Eukaryota; kingdom Metazoa; phylum Arthropoda; class Insecta; order Lepidoptera; family Nymphalidae; genus Maniola; species Maniola hyperantus. Next base: position 463,598 of record NC_048546.1, on the reverse strand, counting down.
ACCGTGAATTTAGGGTTAGATCACACAAAAAAAAATTAAATTGTGGTCATGAACTAATAATTCGTATTTTCAACTTTTGAAGTGAGTGACTATATCAAGTGGGGTATCGTATGAAAGGTCTTCACCTGTACATTCTAAAACATATTTTTATTTATTTTTATGCATCATAGTTTTTGAATTATCGTGCAAAATGTCGAAAAAATACGACTGTAGTACGGAATCCTCATTGCGCGAGCCTGACTCGCACTTGGCAGGTTTTTTCCTAGCAATGTGACCGAAGTAGTCGAGCATCCGCCGCAGACAGATGTTGGACAGCAGCATCTTGATTTTCAACGTATCTAGAATCGAGACGTTGGTCTTATGCTCCGTCCAGGAAATGTTGAACGTCCGTCTCCAGTATACCCGTAGTACAAGATTTTACGTCTCACCAAACGAAACCAAATTCGAGAGTCGAAATACTTCCGCGTTACAGTAAACTGGATCTTAAATGCCTTGTTTTAAAGCTCAAGTTTGTCTACACTTCTGCAGCCAACGCTCCAAGCGGAAACATTGCGAAATTAAAATCAGTGGCATTGAATATTTGACTTCAATTCAAGGCTGTTTAGGTCCAGTTTACTGTAAAGCGGAAGTATTTCGACTCTCGAATTTGGTTTCGTTTGGTGAGACGTAAAATCTTGTACTACGGGTACAGCACCACATTTCATGCATCGATTCTTTTCCGGTCGGCAGCTTTAAGAGTCCAGACGTCGATGACTATAAAACTATTATTTTGTTTCAGGTAATTTCATTAAACCTCGATCGTAGATATTTCACCCTCAGGTAAGATTAATTAAAGTAATTAGGTAGCTGATGCCCGCAATTCTTTAAGCCAACAAACTAACAAACACTTTCGCATTTATAATATGTGTAGTGATACTTAGTTAAGTGATTATAATTCCTCAGGATACTTAATCAATTTTCCCCTAAAGGTGTTCTTGCCGTGAAAAATTTGTATAAATCCTAAGATTTATGATTTTCCTTTTTTATTAAAAAAAATGGAACGGTTTTTATCTCTTCCTTTCTTATGAATAGGCATTTTTTGCGTTACCTACCGTTTTTGTATGCGTGAAGCGAGTAAGCCGAAATTTGGTTTTTTAAAGCCTTGCAGAAAATAATGAAAATGTTTTATTCAGTTTTTAAAGATTTATGCTTCAGGATAAGTGCCTTAATTTAAGGCTGTATTTATTACTTCAGGTAATTATAGCACCGTGCAAATATCTCATAATTCAAAAGTTAATTAGGTTGCCTCTCCAACAAGGATGGGCCAGAAATGCGTAGCGGGGGAGGTCCGTAATCCCTCACTTCCACAGTCACACACACATTTTTTGACGGAAATCAGCTCAAAGGCATGGAACCGAAATCTAAATATATAAAAGGAAAAGGTGACTAACTGACTGACTGACTGACTGATCTATCAACGCACAGCTCAAACTACTGGACGGATCGGCCTGAAATTTAACATGCAGATAGGTATTATGACGTAGGCATCCGCTAAGAAAGGATTTTTGAAAATTCAACCCCTAAGGGGGTGAAATAGGGGTTTGAAATTTGTGTATTCCACGCGGACGAAGTCGCGGGCATAAGCTAGTAAATGAATAAAAGGTAGGCCTTTTCTCTGCTTTCTTCTATCTATGACCTAAGTTACGGGAGCGCCAGCTCGCCTACAAACTACCAGTTTGGCGAGAAAAAAATAATGTAAATATTTGGTGTACCTACGCTTGTTATAAAAAAAAAACATACAAAGTCTGAGCTTTTGGTGAGTTGTATCTCTTCCCCCTGCCATTCCGATATCGTCGCGCCAAGGTGCAGGTGATCGGGGCTCTAATCTTATTTATTTACGCCCAAAGTTGTCATTAATTTAGTGTTAAAATAGGAATCTTTTGAGGCTCGTAACTTTAAAATCAATATTTTTTTCAATGTTTAATATATCAATAAACCTAGATAATGACAAGACAAACCGATATAATACTTAGTTTTGAGCATACAACATCAAATAATGTAGTAATTACCCTCCTACGTTTGTATGAAGAAAGCACCGAACTGAGACAATTTTGTTAAGGCCGCCCAGTCGCCTACTTTCCTATCTCTTTTCCTGTACGTGTTTACCATGACATTATTAAAGCATAGCAGAAAACCAATAAATAAAATAAATCAACCGAAAGCCCCCGAGGCTCGACGGCTAAGCTTCTATCAGAGTAGGTAAATTGATAAAGCTTTATTAGTATTCGATGTCGGGGAGCGGAAATGATTTATTGTTCGAGGCTGGGGACCCGGTGGCCTGGCGCTGAGGGATTTTTGTAGATACAAGCACAAACTAAACTAGATTTATTTCGATAAAAAATAATTTTGCTGGTTACCTCAATTTGAGACTGAAACTGAATTGGTCTCCTACTTTATTCCTATCTCTCTGTCCTTTCTCTGCCTTTAATGCTCTTGCGGCGTCCGTATTTCCTGCTGCGTATAACCTTAATACCCTGGTTGGAAAAAAAAGTTAATAACACTTGCCATTTTGAAATTTTTACTATTTATTGTTTTAGCGGCAATAGAAATACATGTTCTGTGAAAATTTCAAGTCTCTACCCTACCTACTTAACACAGATTACAGTTCAAGAGATACAGCCCACTGACAGACAGATGGATGGACGGACGGACAGCGGAGGCTCCGCTGTTCCTCCATTAGCGGACGAACAGCGGAGTTACCGGTACGTAACTTTTCTTCTCTCTCTCTCTCTTAAGACTGGAATGGAGAAATAAAAGAAGAAAAATACGTGTCTCCTTTTTTGAAGTCGGTTAAAAATCTAAATTCTTTTTAGGAAATGGGGTTTTGTGAAAACACGGATATAGCACACGTGAGATGTAAAAATGCTTAAACCAAAAAATACTCCTTTTAGATTCAAAATTGCTTGCTGCTTGCGATTTTAATTATTTTCGCATAAAAACGCGAGTTCAATAATTATAAAAAATAACGACTGTATGATATTTGCATATTACGGAATGCCTTTGTTGAGGAGTATACTGTAGAATTTCAATTTGTGCAGCTTAATCAATTTCGATTTAATTTTCATCCTTTGTCAATGAAAGCGCGTATTCTTTTAAAAAAAAATAACTTCTGGCTTGCAATATGTATCAAAAAATATAAAGTGGAGGCGCGGCGGGTGGCGCGACCGGTGACGCCGCCATGGCGTTCTAGTGAGTGGATTTAGAAATATAGTTTTATAATTATTGTTTACTAGATGATGCCCGCGACTTCATCTGCGTGGATTTAGGTTTTTTAAAATCCCGTGGGAACTCCTTGATGTTTTATTTTAATGTAGAAAACGGATACATACTACGATTAATTTGATGTTTTTATTTGTCGATATTTCGACCTGATTGTACGGGTCGTGGTCACGACGGGACTGCGGTGCTGCGAGAGAAGTTCGAGCTGTCATGGGTAGTAGCAAACTACCCTCTTTCTTGCTGTTTTTGCACTCGACACGCTGAGGGTGCAATACAACAATGGTTTCAGGATACTGTTGGGCTTGCCGCGGTTTCGTTCGGCGTCAGGCATGTTTGCAGAAGCACGAACGGATGATTTCTATGCCATAATAAGGAAAAGGACGTCATCCATCCTGGCAAGGCTGCGTTCGAGCTCCAACAGTATCCTGAACATGGTGGCGGGAAAGCTGGATACGCCAATTCTCCAGCATTTCATTCAAGTTCTCGTCCGGTAAATACGCAGGTTGACCGGACGAGGGCTTGAAAGTGATTCCAAAATCTAATTGTTTGCGCCCTATTATGATAGCTGATGTAAAAACAAAAATAATAATAGGATGATTATACTAACATAGTTTTTAAGCATTATACTAACAAAATGTACTAACATAGTTTTTAAGCCTTATTATTTATTATTATTATTTGCTGGAACTTCACGAGCTGTCCGGCAAAATGCACTCACAACGTCACTATTAACTTTCGATGTCGTACAATGCTGTCTCTCTTTGATGTCTCTTTGATGTTTCCGGAAAAAAGTAGCCTATGTCCTTTCTCGGGATGTAAGCTAGCTCTGTACCAAATTTCGCCAATATAAGTTTAACGGATGAGCCGTGAAAAGCTAGCGGACAGACAGACAGACACACTTTCGCATTTATAATATTCGTATGGAAGTATGTATATGGAATGGATGGATTAATTAGAATCTTGAAGATTTGAATGAATTTAACAAAATATAAAAAAAACTTTTTATTAGAAAAAAAAAAAGATTCCGACGAATTGAGAACCTCCTCCTTTTTTTGAAGTCGGTTAAAAAGTGCTACTATGCCATAAATGATTTTCTAAACGACGCAAATAAAAATAAATAATAATATGGGTCTCCCTACTAAGGTCTACTGTTCAGACCAAATTGCGACGCCCAAAGGGTATCCATCGAACAAAAATTGAAATTGAAATTGATTTTAGGTACAAAAACACTGAGCCTTTTAGAATTTTTCAAACCAAAGTACATACATAATATTTATTTTACAACTTAATAACACTAAAATATCTTCAAGTTGTAATAACTGGGAGACATTTTTATCATCTCAAGTCTCATAAAGAGTGTAACGATAGATTGATCCTGTTTTATGTCCGTTTTTAGGGTTCCGTACCTCAAAAGGAAAAATGAAACCCTTATAGGATCACTTTGTTGTCTATCTGTCAAGAAACCTACAGGATACATCCCGTTGACCTAGAATCATAAAATTTGGCAGGAAGGTAGATCTTACAGCACATTAGGGGAAAAATCTAAAACCCGTGAATTTGTGGTTACATCACAAAAAAAAAAAATTGTGGTCATGAACTAATAATTAGTATTTTCAATTTTCGAAATAAGATCAAGTGGAATATCATATGAAAAGTCTTCATCTGTGCATTCTAAAACAGATTTTTTATTTATTTTAATGCATCATAGTTTTTTCGTTGCGCGAGCCTGACTCGCACTTGGCCGGTTTTTTATGTGATACCTACTGGCTCGTGTTGGCCAGATGCTCCGTACGTTATAATGAAATTCTTACAGGCGTGACTAGAAAATATACACGCTCTGGGAGTGTCGGGTTTTCTCTACAAATAGGGACTGAATTTTTTATTTTTATTTATGTAGACTAACGCTTGGCTGCAATCAGACCTGGTGGTGGTGGCAGTAATGATGCAGCCCAAGATAAAGCGCGCTTGCCTAGAAGATGCCTATTCACTTTTGACTTGAAGCTACCTATATTAAAATTGGAGGGGAGAACTGATGTTGGAAGGGCGTTCCATATCCTATCTAATTAGAAACGAGGAGCCAAATCGCTTCGTATGTATCCGTAGAATTTCGACTACGTATGGGTGCATACCTTGGCCGTGCCTTGCGGTACCATAATAGAAAGGTGAAAGGAGGAACCAGCTGGTCGATTGCGGAAGAACTGCATCAATCTAGAGCCTCAATAGCTCAACCGGTATAGGAGTGGACTGAAAACCGAAAGGTCGACGGTTCAAAACCCGCCCGTTGCACTATTGTCGTACCTACTCCTAGCACAAGCCTGACGCTTAATTGGAGAGGAAAGGGGAATATTAGTCATTTAATATGGCTAATATTAAAAAAAAAACATTATTACAGTCTCAACAATGCATTGTAATCAATAGTAAGCGAGCGTCGACCAGTCAGAGGTGATTGCGATCGTGATATTGTAGCTGTCATTCTACCGCAATCGAGCTGCTGGTCAAAAACTTTTCGGCCACACTCCGAAATATGTCCCGTAGAATGGTATAATGGTACCTACATCGACGCCTGTGGTATTATCAATCTTAAAGGGCAAAATATTGTGGTATAATGATTATCATCATCATGATCAACCCATCACAGGCCCACTGTTGAGCACGGGTCTCCGTTAAGAATGAGAAGGGTTTAGGCCTGCGGATGGGCAGAATTGATACACCTTTGAGAACCTAATGGAGAACTCTCAGGCATGTAGGTTTCCTCACGATGTTTTCCTTCACCGTCAAAACATTTTAAAGATGAAATAATTAATTAATATGGCAACCTTTGCTTAGTTTCAGTTACAGTAGTAATAATAGAGATTTACATTTCTAGTTGTGTTTATTTAGCGATATTGTAATGAAAGTTTGTCTGAGAACGGAGTTCGCTTTAATTAAAAACATAATTGAAGTCGTAAAAAAGGTTAGATGGAAAATGGAACTCATTTCATTTCTTAGTAGGTACCTACGTGTATTTGCTCGGTCTAATTAATTATTGTAACCTAGATAACACATGCCTACTGGGGTTTACTTAGGACATAGAGCAAGTAGATTGTTATTCAACTTAGAATTAGACAACCTTTTTTTTTTTAACGCTGGGAAATGCGTTTACGCATCCCCCCCTTCTGGAAGCCAGCCAGCTAACCAGCCAGCCAACCAACTGGAGACCACAGATAACCACAGATAACAAACTCCAAACCCCACGTAACTGCACAAAATTCTACGGGAAATCTTTTACAGTATATGTATATGTATGATAGTTATGTATGTATTACTGAAATAGTTAATTATATTATATAATATTATACTACTTCATTTTTCTGTATTGCGTGTAAGTACTATCCTACACACCTAGTTTCTCCTTTCTCCAAAGGTTGCCTGGTAGAGATTGCTGTGAGCAATAAGGCCGCCTTTGCATACAATTATTTTTTAGTTGTAGTTTTTTGTAATAGTTATGTAATATTTTTGTGTGCAATAAAGTATTTCTATCTATCTATCTATCTATCTGGAGGGAAGGTATGTGGGACGCCGGCCGAGAGGCGACCGGTATACCCACTAAAACCCAGCGGCATTCCTGCGCGTCGCCTGGTGACTGGGTCACGGGAACGCCGAAGCAAACCACCGCGACCCAGTCAGCGACATCCGCCGAGGCGGACCCTCCACCGGGGAGGGTCACGAGGTCCCCACACCGCACGTCCGAGGCGCACCGACCAAGTGCGTGCGTCTCCCGACCCGGGAACGGGGCGACAACTGTGGCCCTACCGCGGTTGTTTGACAGCTACAATGTCACGATCGCAATCATCTCTGATTGGTTAATGCTCGCTCACTATTGGCCACAATTTTTTTTTTTTTTTTTTTATTGATCACGTAAATTTCAATAATACATT